>NW_005434613.1:406517-406623 GCF_000315625.1 Guillardia theta CCMP2712
ATAGTTATTTGCTTTAAAGTATTTTTATAAATGTGAACGACCCGGGAGGGAAGAGAGGGAGAGGGAGAGGGAGAGGGAGAGGGAGAGAGAGGGAGGGGGAGGGGGA
>NW_005434613.1:406723-418795 GCF_000315625.1 Guillardia theta CCMP2712
AGAAAAAAAATGTACCCCATTCTTGGCCCCATTGTAAGAAGGCCCCATTGCATCGTCGTGTTCTATTTTAACCCCCAACCTTGTATGTACACTCAACTACAAAAATGACGATCTTTGTGTTTCTCTAGTTTTGAAACCCAAAATCATCGCTCGATCGTAGAGCATTTTCCCTATTCGCATTCAAGACGGGATGTTACGATTGATTCACTCAGGAGAGAATGTATTGTTTGTCTCATTTTTGTCCATTTCCATCGTACAAAAGGAAATAAAAGGAAATGAAATCGTATCACTTTGAAAGTTCTTCCAAGGCTCTTGCGATGGCTCTTTTCTTTTCCATCCGAAACATTATCGCAGTTCGCATTTTATGGGACATCTCTCCCTGCAAACCAAAAAAGAAAAAGAAAGAAAAAGAAAAAATCAACATCAGCATTCTTATAGTTCACTGCTGGAAATCAGATCATGTCACCAACCTTTTGCAGAAGGATTTCATCATCATCCAAAGTCGTGCTGAATCTCTTCAATGTTGCCTCGAGGCCTTGAGCATCGAGGCCCATGCACACATATGGAATCCCTTGGACTGGCTCGGACGTTGCAGGCAACAAGAGCTGTTTCACATCATGGCTATTGCTGGATTCGACAAACCCGTAGTCTTGTATGATCCTGTCATTGTTGAGATTCCCACCACCGTAGGGGAAATTAATTTGCTGTCCCGCAAAAATTTTCTTCCCAGCAATAATCTGAAACAATCCATCACGCGTTGCCTTCAACTGGTGAGGAGAGGCTGCATCGTGGTTGAACATGTCAATCATTGGAATCAGGTACTTGACAGCACCATCTTCATTCGTGTAGATTGTGAGGACTCGACTGACAATCTGGTACACACCCCAAAGAAACTCTTCCCACGTGAACTTAATGTCGTTCGAAAGCCCAACCTGGCTGGCTTCATACGTGCTTCGCAACATTGCAACCCTCGACTTGGTTTCCTGTATCACTGCATCCCATTCCAGCGCATTCAGCTCATTTTCACTGTAGAACTCTGTTGTGTCGCATTGCTCATACTTGGGCAGCATATCAAAGAAAGGTTGAAACCACCCGTTTCTCCTCCGCTCTTCGTCCTTCTCGATCCTAACTAGCTGAGCAGCAGCATATCCAGGGTTAACGCCATCAGATCCAAGATTCAAACAGATATCTCTAGGGATGGATACTATCACTTCTCCTTCCTCAATGTTTTTCTCGGCCGCTACTCCTCTCAGGCCATCGAAGTCGGCTATCGCAACCTTGGAAACCGAAGCACCTCCCGCCTTGAGCCACTGAAAGAATCTCTCGCTATCCGCAGAATCTATCCTGCTCGCTTTCCCCGCCAACGTTGGCTTCGCACCGAAACCCTTTGCGACTGGAGCTCCCTTCTTCGGACTCTTCTTCGCCATCATGAGCGGTGCCATATTGCTCTGCCGAGGAACAGTCTTGCCGCATCTCAGAGGGAGTTGGCAATGAAATGCGCTTGTAGTCGTCAAGGCCTGGATGAACAGTACAGACAGTGTCGTCAGAGTGCAAGATGGCATCTTCGATCAAGCCTCTCCTCCTCTCCTCCTCCTCTACTATTCCCTTCCTCCGACGTACATGTCGGCCTCCAAAGTAACGGGTTCGTAACGAATCAACCTGAGAGTTCACGGCGGGGCGGACTCGGTGAGTCGGCTTTGCCACGGTACTATTCAAAGGCTTGAACCGGCCCGGCCGCGGCGAACTGGGTACCGTACGTGAATGCCCGGCGCGTGCGGAGGCGGCCGGGGCCCGGGCATCAGGAGAGGCTCGGGGACAAGGCTAACGTCGAAAGTTCGGACCAACAGACTCTGTGACTCCGAGCCGCGACTGAGTCACTACTACGGTATCTCACTGCCACTGAGCCTGCTATTTCCCGCCGGATTCGGCATCATGCCCATCACTACAGACTGGAAGGCAAAACAGAGACTGCAGGTTGGCTTTCAATAAACAAAGTTTAGAACATCGACTGGCAACATGCCTCGCTACAGTGTGGCGTCAGCATGGGCAAGGAAATGACAACTTGTAGAAATCTGAAGATGGCATTGTCCTAAGATTGGCTTAGTGAGCGCTTTCCTGGAGAAGACATGTAAGCTGCAGGTTTTCTGAGACACACAACAAAGGGGGAAGAACCTTGACGTATTCATCGTAAGCTTTCTGTAAGAGAGAGGTCAGAGCTAATTCGAACGACATCAAGTCAATTGTGCACCTGGTCCATGAGATCCTTGAAAGGAGCAGAATCTCCGACCTCAATCTGCATGAAAGGATTACCGTACATTCAGAGAAGGACGAGTTGCAGTCAGCAACAAGATCAGTTGTTTGTGAAAGGAAACGTGAAACTGGCAACGATTGGTGAAGTGATGATGACGGGGAGATCAGCTTCGAACCTTGATCATCCAGCCCTTGTCGGTAGGGGAAGAGTTGACAAGGCTTGGTTCGGAAGAGAGGGTGTCATTGACTCCGATGACCTTGCCTAAAAAATCCAAGTCACCAATGCAAATCTCGGGACTCTGATGTAAACGGAACCTGCCAAAGGGCTGTAAACATCGGCAGCAGCCTACCATCGACATCCATGTCAGCAGAACTGTAAGATCAGGAACATTGAAAGCACCTTGACAGATTCCACAGCTCCGAAGCTGTCGCCCGCCTTATACTCAGATCCCTGATGAAGCCATCAACAACACACCAGCACCTATATGCAGAACTCACCACTTCTGGGAGGTCAACATATACAATTTCGCCGAGTTCCTGTTATTACTCTCGTTACCCTCTCAACAACTCCGATCAAGGTTCTGCATCGCCACGTCACCTCCTGCGCATGAGCAGAGATCCCCAGAGTGGCAGTCTTGTTGTCAAGCTTAACCCATTCGTGCGACTTGGTGTACTTGAGTTCGGCGGCCTTTAGGGAAGCTGTACTTTCAAGTCAGAACACTGCAAGTTTGAAACTCTGTTGCACTCACACACTGAGAAGCATCTGAACTGCTGGCGCACAGCGACTGATCTGGCGAAAGCAGGTGCGCTGCGACACTGATCAGCCTCTTGCCACTTGTCGTTGATAAGAGTCACCGTCTTCCGATGGAGCGGGCAAGAACAGGAAGGGATTGAAGCATGATCTGCATTACAGATACATTGTCATCATGAGACCAAGAGCATTTCGTATTGGAACGTTCGGATTGAAACATACTTCCTCGCCCCGACAAAAATTTTACAGCAGCAATCAAGAATCTGCTCATCATCTAATGCCGTAGAACAGCAAACGAGATTGTTTAGGACAAATCGTTTCGGATCTAGCTATATCATCTTGTCCAGCGCCAAGATCAATCTTCTTAACCCCAGCAAATCCTCTTACTACTGGCAAACACGCAATCCATGAGTGCATGGGGGAACCAAATACATCTCAAACACCAGGTCACACATTGTCGTTCAACTGGAAAGCATAAGACGGGCAAGCGATCTTGCGGCCATTTAAACACTGGCTCAACAACATTGCTCATCATTTTCTTCCATCCCCCTTTCTCTCCGCTCTCATCCCGCGCTCTCCGGATTTCCGTACGAAGCCGCCATGATGAGAAGGATCTAAAGGGGCTCTGATGGGGTGGGGGGTCCTCTTTCGATCGTTATTAACTCGAAACATAGTTATATAAAATGTTATTATTATTATTTTCATACAATTGTTTCATAAAACATTTCTAAAATAACAGTAGAATTTACTAATAAGCGATTAAAGCATTACTAACAGTCAAAGATAGCCAATGCGCGGGGTGGGTGTGGAAACGTTTCTCCGGGGTTACTGCAATTCACAGTACTGAATTGCTTTCATAAAAATATTAGTGAGAAAGGTTTTGTAGACTAAACTTATTGTAATACTATATATTACAAAGACATGGGGTAAACACTGGTATTTCGAAAACTTCTTTGGGACTTTACAGCTGATCCACAAATTCTTTGGTAGCAACCTCTTTCCGCGGTTTTTCAGACTACCCTACCTTATCACCCCATTTTTCAATGTACCCTATCAGAGGATACATATACCCCAACAATACTGTGCGATTTGGTTTCAAAAAGTACCCCTACTTTTCTACCTCTACCCCCTTCAGATATTGTTCACCCCCAGTTCCCCCACTGGCACTATGCGTGTGCTTTTCTCCCCAACACTGCAAGTCCAACCACCCCCACCCCCATCGATATCACCCCACCCCCGCAAATTCTGTCTGAACAATGAAGCTGATGTCCCCACCCTCCGCTATCATACGAATACCACCCCTGATTTCTTCAGGAAAACCAAAAAAATTACCCCTACCCACCTATTTAAAACTTGTGCACCCTACCCCCCATTACATCGTTTACACCGAGTTCGCCGGGCTTTTGACTTGGTGAGGTGGCCCGGGCGCCCGGCGCCGATTCAAGTTTATTCAGTGTGCCCGGGCCCCCGGCGGCGGTGGCCCCGGCGTCTGGCCCGGCCCGGGCCAACCCGCTGAGTAACGTGGGACACACTACCGTACTGTTCTGGGAAACTTGAAACGTACCGTAGGCTCACCGTGTGGCACTGAGTCCTTCAACGGCCGCGAGCCGGCGGCCGGGAGAGTCACATCAGTGATGGGCCCCAAGTTCACACCGGCGGCGCGCCGCTGCCGCCCACTGCTCACTGTGCGCGGCCCGCCTCTGGCAGTGGCACCGTGCCAGACTGAGAGTCACTGAGTGACTCGCTCACTGATCGGACGGTCAGCGCGGCAAGTGGCACCAGTTCTGGCAAAGTGCGCCCGGAGTCTGTGAGTTTGCTTTATTCAAGGAAATACAACTCCGAACGGATCTTCGAATGACTGCAATAGTTCTCCTTGATGCCCCTGAGCACTGGCATGAAGAGCCCGCAAATGTTCGAAACAAAGTGTCATCCTTTGTTAGAAGTAGAGATGAAAATTTATCCAGGGTAGTAGCGGACGCCGCAGCAGGACTCACCATCGGGAGGGTTCCAGACCTGGACAGGGTTCGACGAATCAGGAAAGGATGTCTACACCATCAGGAAGGGAAAAGGCATTACCTCTCCAGAGCTGGTGTTGTCCGGCATGTCAACAATGGCACCCAACTGCGCAGTTCCATCACCTTTGAACATTGATACGTTGGGGGATCCTCCGTACAGGCACTGGGTGATTTGCTTTCCAAACATCTGTCACCCAAGAGGTCAGCAAGGCAGAGGACGTTCGGTAACTACAATCAAATAAAAAAAGGGGGTAGAAGAAATTCCTCGGAGTTGTTGCCGATTTTTCTGACTTTCGAACAAACATCCACTCTACAGAATACCTTTTCTTTGAAACAATTTCACTGTATCACCGCTACATCGAAAGGGAAGAATTATCACATCGAGAGCACAAAGCCTATCCATCTCATGTGCAACATTGAGTGTCTACGGATAAACGATTCTCTTGTAGGAAAACCCTGTGCCTTCGTTTTGGCAATTTTCAGCAACTGTCAATCCACACTATCACAAAGTGATTTTCACAGACTTTGAACTTCTGCAAAGATTCATCAATGTCCTCGGACACATTGAACAATTGGGATCAAGTATCGAATATCAACTGACCACTACATCCTACAATTTTTCCGATATTGACATTCTTTGGATAACTAGACTGACGGGTCTTTCCTTCCGCACAGTTCACTCCAAAACCATCTCTATAGCACTCGTTTCAGCACTGTTGTCTTCCTTTACAGGAAATTTCTACTCACAATTACATCTCATCTCATCTCATCTCATCTCATCTCATCTCATCTCATCTCATCTCATCTCATCTCATCTCATCTCATCTCATCTCATCTGATATGATATGATCTCATCTCATCTCATCTCATCGTCCTCAACCCGCTCCCGCTCCCTGTTGATCCGAGATATTTCCTCTCCTCTCACACCTCCTGACTGCTCTCCGCCATCATTCCGGGAAACTCGCCGCCATCCTCCGTCTTTAATCACTGCGCCATTGGCTGCCCCTTCGCACACTAAAAAGAACCGTTACAATCACAATCGGTATATAACGGATATTATACGGGGGTAAATCAACTAAACTTTATTAGTCAACAGAGCCGAACTGAGGGTCTTGTGGAATTCGACGCGAGGGCGATGGCGATGAAACTGGTTTACTTCGACCTGAGGGGGAAGGCAGAGGTCCTTCGCCTCATGCTCCATGTCGCAGGGCAGGAGTTTGATGACTGTCCTGGGGGTGAGTCGTCTCTGTTTCCCTGCATGCTGTCTGTCTTGTGCGCGCGCGTTGAATCCGTGCCTTGGGATCTCCGGAGGATCGCACGTGAGGTGGGGAAATTGTGTTTTGAGTCTGTGTATGTGCATGCAAGGCGGAACTGTGTATTGTGATCAAGTGGAATCATGAATGTCAGATGCTAAGTACGCCGGATTGGTCTGATCTTCTTGATTTGTCAGGGGTGAACAAGGCAGATTGGGATTCTCAGTTGCTGTTCGGGCAACTTCCGCTGCTCATCGATGGGGATCGCAAGATTGTCCAGTCTGGAGCGATCGCTCGCTACCTTGCCTCCAAACTGAACTTGTGCGGAAGCACTGAGGATGATAAGCTTCTGTGCGATCAGTTGTACGAGGGGGCTGAAGACGTGTTTCAAGCCCTCTGGCCGGCATGCACAAAATACCGCGGCGGAAGTCCTGAGGCCCTGGAGAAGGTGCTTGCGGAGGGGGGCAATGTACACAAGTACTTGACAAGGTTCAACGCCATCCTTGAAGGAAAGAAGTTCTTCCTTGGCGAAACTTTCAGCTATGCAGACCTTGCCCTTTACAACGTTTTGACACTCTCCAGTGCCATTGACGTGAACAATTACATAGCGCCTAACTTCCCTAACATCAAGAAGCACTTCGATGCGGTCGAAGCTCATCCTAAGATCGACGCATGTAACTCACAGACTTTTGCTTCCATCGGTCTTCTGATCTTCACACAGATAACAAGTCGGGGAAGCGACGCCCTCCATTCGAGCCCTTCACGTTCTAGAAAGTGTCAATTCCTAGAGCTCGTTGCTTCGTATGCTGTAGGTAGCAGCGTAGCATTGATGCAAAACAAGTACAATTGGGTTTTGAAGAGCAAGCGGCACTGTCACTCACACTACATTACATTAGTACGATGTAATTGCCTCGCGGCTTTTTGGCTAGGCAAGTTGGGAGCGTGCGAGACTGAGTGAAATTCAGCCCGCACGCAGATCACATGAAAGCACATCGAGACGGGCCTCACGTTATTGCTTGAGCCTGAACTGACGCCGCGAGTTTGATGACAAGACCGGCCCATGCACTGAACAAGAACTTGATGTATTGCTGCACGTACGGGAGTACCCGTGGCAGTCCGATCCTACTTGCCGCGCGGCCCGGCGCAGTCACGCTGCCCGGCCGGTGCACTCAGCGGTGCCGGCGGTCTCGGAGGCGGCTCTGCCACTGATTCCCGGAGGCACCCGGGCCTTCCGCTCTCCGCTGAGGCGGACTGGAACCATTTCAATTGAGTAAAACTTCAAGAGCGGCAGCTCCAGTCCGCCCGCCACCTTCCCAAAAAGGAAAGCAAACTCGCCCGACGACCGTCTGCCCCAAATTGCTCAATTAAATTTTTCATTAAATTTTGAAATTTCCTCCCGGTTTATGAAATGTACATCACGATCTGAAATTACCCCTCCCGCCCTCTCTTACTCCGCTCCTTCCCCCGCCTTGCTATCACCGCCAAGCCATGGTACGTCGCCGCCATGCACAGCTCGCGCAAATCTCTCATCTACACCCTCCTCCTCCCTCCCTCCTCTCCTCCCCCCCGTTCTCGTAGTGCAATGCTATCGTTATTAGAAGCTCTTCATTCTTCCTGCTGCTCCTTCCCCTTCCCATGCCACATCGTCTCTTGATACCCCCTCCGCTTCTGTTGTTTGTAAGCCCTTCCTCAAGCTTTCCCTCTCCACCTTTCCATAGCTTTGCTGCTCCATCTTATCTCCTCTCCTTTTCTCGAAACGGTTGTCCTCGCATAACATCTCACCTTCGAGTTGCTTTTGACTTCCTTCACAGAGCTCTAGGAGACCCCGTAGACGAGTACAAGCTGATGATGATTCCGAGCCGCCTGCGAGCTCGCCAGCAGCCGCGAGCTCGCCAGCAGCGGCCCAATCTAGCTCTAATATGCCGACTCCAGCAAGCGAGCCAGCGATAAGCCAAGTGAGAAGACTTGCGAGAGGAGATGCAGGCGGCTGACTTGCCTTGTCTGCGCAGGACCGTGTTGAGAACAGCGATGATGAAGGAGAAGATCTCCATGACGAGACCCAGCTGGCAAGGGACTACATGCCCGTGCCGGAGTTGGATACTTACGACCAGGAGGACCTCGATGGGTCGGAGTATTCACCCATGTCGCCTTCAGCTCGCATTGCAGCTGAGGCTCAGATGCGAAAGAGAGATCGAGATACACAGAAGGCAGCCGGCAGAGTCCCCCGAGCTCTTCGTGGGTTCGATGACGACGACGAGCGCCCGTCGCGTCGCCGCCGCAGGGAGAGGGAGGAGGCGGCTGGGCTGGAGTCTGCAGATGTCTCGGTGAACATTGAGGACCTCCCAGAGGGAGTTTCGCTCCCGGACTTCATCCAGACGGACATCGCGAAGAGGGAGATCAAGAGGCGATTCGGAGTGTTCCTGCGCACCTTCACGGACGAGCAGGGGAGAGCCGTGTACCGTGACAAGATCAAGCGGATGTGCGATGCGAACAAGCAGAGCTTGGAGGTCAGCTACATGCATCTCTCAAATGCTCAGCGCATCTTCGGCATCTGGGTGGCGGACGCCCCCGAGCCGATCCTCGAGGTTCTGAACGAGGCGGCGATGGACGTGGTGCTGCAGCTCTACCCCAACTACGAGGACATCCATAGCGAGATCTTCGTGCGCATCATTGAGCTCCCTATCACCGACAAGCTGCGAGATATCCGACAGGTCGATCTTTGCTCCTGCTCCTGCTCCTGCTCCTGCTCCTGCTCCTGCTCCTGCTCCTGCTTCCCTTCCTCTCCCACCCTCTCCGTCTACTCTACTTTCCTCCTCCACCACGCTTTCCGCATTATCTGCTTCCTCCGTGCTGCTTCATACTGGGACTGAATCGCTCTGCGCAGGTTCACCTCAACGTTCTCGTCAAGGTGGGAGGAGTCATCACAAGGAGGACGGCGATCTATCCGCAGCTCAAGCTCGTCATGTTCGAGTGCGGCAAGTGCGGCCTCGTCTTCGGCCCCTTCTACCAGCAGAACGCTGCCAGTGACGTCAAGCCCGGGTCCTGCCCGGAGTGCCAGAGCCGGGGCCCGTTGAGCGTGAACCAGGAGAGGACGGTCTACCGCAACTACCAGAAGATGACGTTGCAGGAGACGCCCGGGACGGTCCCAGCTGGGCGTCTGCCCCGATACAAGGACGTGATCCTCGTCGGTGATCTGATCGACTGCGCGAGGCCCGGGGAGCAGGTGGAGGTGACGGGCGTCTACAAGAACAACTTTGACTCCTCCCTCAACACCAAGAACGGCTTCCCCGTCTTCGCTACCATAATCGAGGCCAACCACGTGAGCAAGAAGGACGACATCTACTCGCCCTTCCGCCTGACTGAGGACGACGAGACCAAGATCCGTGAGCTCTCCAAGGACCCTCAGATCGTTCAGAAGATCGTCTCCAGCATCGCTCCCTCCATCTTCGGGCACGAGGACGTCAAGACTGCCCTCGCGCTCTCGATGTTCGGAGGGCAGGCCAAGGACATCTCAGGCAAGCACAGGATCAGAGGAGACATCAACGTCCTCCTCCTCGGTGACCCGGGAACGGCCAAGTCTCAGTTCCTCAAGTACGTAGAGAAGAGCATGCCTCGCGCCATCTTCGCCACGGGCAAGGGAGCGAGTGCGGTCGGTCTGACCGCCGGAGTTCATCGGGACCCGATCACGAGGGAGTGGACACTGGAAGGAGGAGCGCTGGTGCTGGCCGACACAGGCGTCTGCCTCATCGACGAGTTTGACAAGATGTCAGACCAGGACAGGACCAGCATCCACGAGGCGATGGAGCAGCAGAGCATCTCAGTGTCTAAGGCCGGGATCGTGACCAGCCTGCAGGCGAGGTGCGCGGTGATCGCAGCCGCCAACCCCAAGGCAGGACGGTACAACTCGTCCATGCACTTCCACGAGAACGTTGAGCTGACTGAGCCCATCCTCTCTCGCTTCGACGTGCTGTGTGTGGTGAAAGATACTATCGATCCCATCCTGGACAGCCAGCTCGCGGACTTTGTGGTCCAGTCGCACGACAGGAGCCATCCCGGGAAGCGAGCGGAGGCGGAGGCAGCAGGAGAGGAGGCGAGCGACGAGGGGGAGGGGCCGATCCCTCAGAGTCTTCTGAAGAAGTACATCGTGTACGCCAAGAAGCACGTCAGGCCCAAGATCAGCCAGATCGACAGCGACAAGGTCACGAAACTTTACGCGGAGCTGAGGAGGGAAAGCGAGGCGGGGGGAGGGATCCCGATCGCTGTCCGCCACGTCGAGAGTATTATCCGAATGTCCGAGTCGTTTGCTAGGATGCACTTGCGTGAGATCGTGAGGGACGACGACGTGAACTTGGCGATCCGAGTCATGCTGGACTCCTTCATCTCCTCCCAGAAGTACAGCGTGCAGCGCAACCTCCGGCGCTCCTTCCATCGCTACCTCGCCTTCCAGAAGGACAACAACGAGCTTCTCCTCTACATCCTCCAGGCCATGGTCAGGGACGAGCTCCAGTACACGCGCTCCCGCAACTTCCTTCGGCTGCAAGAGGAGGAGGAGGTCAAGGTGGAGCAGCAGGACTTTGAGCAGAGGGCCAAGAACATCGGCGTCCACCAGTTCCACGACTTCTACGCTTCCCAGCTCTTCAGCTCGAAGTTCCGCCTCGACAAGTCGACCAAGATGATCGTTTGCTCGTCCTAAGCTGGGGCGTTCTAGAGGCCCGCGAAGATTTGTACTTGTTTCAAATAAATCTACAAGATGATATTCCACCTGCTCCCGCTCCGGCTGCTGCCCCTGCTCCTGCTCCTGCTCCTGCTCCTGCTCCTGCTCCTTCTCCTGCTCCTCCTTCTCCTGCTCCTGCTCCTGCTCCTGCTCCACCAGCTTCTCTTCCTCCTCTCCCTTCATCCGCGCAACTGTTACTTGTCGAACTCCACCACCTGATCCGTATGCTCCTGTCTCTGCTGCCCTTTCCCCTTCCCTCCTTCGACTCATCCTCGCCCTCCGCTCGTGGTTTTCTCTTGCGTTTCGCTGAGGTTCAAGGACGCGGGGGGGGGGAGAAGAGAAGGAAATTTATATAGAGGTGGACAAGCGAGGGAAACGAGAAGGCAGGAGGAGGAGAGGGAGAAGGAGGAGAGGGAGGAGGAAGAAGCGGATGAGTGTTTCTAGTCAGTCAACTTGTCTTGACTCAAGAATTGAGAAAGAGCGTCATGAACTTGGTCGAACAGCCTGCAGATCATTATTTCAGTCGCTGCCGTAGGAGGAGCAGAGGAAGGGAGAGGAGGAGGAATTGTAGAAATGACAAAGGGAGGTGAGGGAAAGTGGAGAGGGGAGAGGGGAGAGCAGGGGACGAAGGGGAGGAAGAAGAACAAGGAGGAGAATTGCAATGGAGGGAGGGTTGAGAGAGGAGAGAGCGAGGAGAGGAAGAACAGCAGAGGGGAGAAAGCAGAGGGGAGGAAGGGGAGGAAAGGGAGAGAGGAGAGGGGAGGGAGGGAGGGAGGGGAATAGGAACTATGTAGGAGGGCAAGGAGGGAGGATGTGGATAGGAGAGTTAGGAGATATTTCAGACCCAGTGGCTTCCGCGTCGAAACCTCCAGCGAACTGCACGAGAGTGAGAGGAGGAGCAAGTGAAGTTGCTCGACCTGATGCACGCGGAAAGAAAACTTCAAGGCGGAGTTGAGCAGATTCTGAACCTGAGAGAGCGGCAATTTCAACGAGAGACGATGGACAGGGGGGCGAAGAGGGAGAGGGAGAAGGAGAGGGAGGGGGGAAGGAGGGGAGGGGGGAAGAGGGGAGGGAGGGGGGTAGGGGGGA
>NW_005434613.1:419033-439033 GCF_000315625.1 Guillardia theta CCMP2712
TGTTCGTCAGCTGATTGTGAACTCCGAGCGGCAGCCAACGATCGTTCTCCTTCCCATCTCTTCCCCGTATCACTGCGTCTCCTTGCAGCGCCACTAGAATTTGCTTGGACGCTCCCTGGTTTACAAGATCTGCAATCGTGATGGGCGCGCGAATGCCGTCCATGAAGATGCAGAGAACCTGTGCTCAGAATCATTTGCTCTGCTCTGCTCTGCCTCCCGAAGGCCGTGAGCGACATCTGCATGGCATACTTGGCAAGGCCAACCGTTGCGATTTGAACATTCTTGACAAGCTGGGAGAAACTTCAGCTGGGAGATAGCAAGGCAAAGGAGGGGACAAGGTGGGGAAGTAAGAGGTCGAGCAGGAGGGTAAGGGAGGCAGAGGAAACAAGAAGAGGGAGGGGGAACAAGGGAACAAGGGAGGGCATGTGAGGAGAAACGAGAGGTGGGGGGAGGAGGGAAAGGGGGAAAGGTGGGCAAGAGGGATTACGGGAAGGATGGGGAGGATGGGGAGGATGGGAAGGGGAGGAGGGCAACGGGGGCATGGGGGAGGAAGGGGAGGGGAGGGAGGGGCAGCAGCAACCTTGAAGTCGAACGGAATACTGTGTGTCTTGTAGTTCCGCATGATCTCCTCCTCAGATCGGATGTACCACTCGACCGTCGGTTTGACAGACTCGAATTTGTCAACGGCCTGCTGGAGCTCCTCGTGGATCGCAGACTTTGCTATCCACCTGTCGTCCTCGGGGTCCATAGAGGCGACCAAACGCTCCAGCTCCTGCTTCCTCCCTGTCACCTCCCGGAGAACTTCCAGCTTCTTCTCCGGCCAAGCAGCGAAGCCCTGGAGGACAATTGAAGCGGGTCAGGGTAAGTAGGGAAGGGAGCGAGGAGACGAGGAATGCATGCAATGGGAGGGGAGGGGAACTGAGAACGATGGAACAGGAGGCAAAGCCAAAGGAGGAGTGGAAAAGGACGAGGAGGAGGAGCAGGGGGAGGAGGAGGAGGAGGAGGAGGAGATGCTTAGTTGGTTTGACTCACCTTGAGCACCATCCTCTCATCAGAGAGGAGAGCGAGCCGGCGATCGACCTCCGCAACGAAGATTTCGACCTGGGTAAGGTCTTGAGGAGCAAAGGATTGGATCTGAGGGATGAGGTCCAAGATCATAGGCTCGAAGATGCTCCTGTCGCTCATAACTTGCTTCATGTAAGAGCTTCTGCCTTCCAGCTCCTCCTTCACTCCCTTCTGTGCGTTGCCAACGTCTGCAGAGCCTGAGGAGGACTCGTTCTCCTTGTTGCCTTCTTCTGTATTCGCCTCCGACTGAGACGAGGACACTTTCTTCCTGACCACCTGGAGTACAGCTGAGCTTGACGAGGAAAGAGGAGGGGAAAGAGGAGGAGGAGAGGAGGGAGAAAGGAGGGAGAAGGAGTGGGGAGGGGAGTGGGAGGGGAGAGGAGAGAGGGGAGGGGAGGAGGAGAGAGGGGAGTGGGAGGGGAGAGAGGAGAGAGGAGAGAGGAGAGAGGGGAGGAGGGAGGAGGGAGGGAGAGCAAGGAGGAGGGAGGAGGGAGGAGGGAGGAGGGAGGAGGGAGGAGGGAGGGGAGAGAGAGGAGGAGGTTTCTCACCTTTTGCAAGGGTTTGTCAACTCGTTCGATGTTGCGGGTCAGGTCTTGGTACTTCTTGATCACCTCCCATGACTTGGCGATGCCTGACGAGCTCGACGTTGCGGCGCGTCCAGCAGGCGATACCTTGGAGGCCTCCCCCGACAACCCTTGAGGAGGCGGCGGTGGCGGTGGCGGTGGTAAGGGAGAAGCAGGGTGTGGTGTGCCCTTGTTGTGAGGTGAGGAAGCAGATAGCAAGAGTGGGGGAGGAGGGGGAGGGGGAGGGGGAGGTGGTGTTGTACAGGGAGAATTTGAGCTTGAAAAGTTGGGGGGAGGAGGAGGAGGAGGAGGAGGAGGAGGAGGAGGAGGAGTTCCGACTGAAACGTCGGTGGCAGGGCTCTTAGAACTGGGGCTGACCATTGCAGCATTTCCATCTCGCTGACCACAGCCAGATGCATGCTGAGCTTTTGGCACTTCTGGGACCAATATCTGCCCGAGGATTGGTTCCCGTTGACTTTGGGTTTCTGATTGTTCCTGGCCTGATGTGCTTGCCATAACAGGAGTTTGAACTACCTTTCTCGGAGTTTGGACTTCTTGACCGTTCGCCTTGATAGGATCGGCGACTTTCAGCTTGGAAGTCTTCTTCGGAGTCCAGGCAAAGAGATTGCTTCCTTTTGTCGGAGAGGAGGAAGAATAAGTACTGTGAGAAGGAGCCTTTGCATGAAGCGGATTCATGTCAGCATGATATGGGGTTCTCGATAAGGACATCTTGGCTTTCTCATTCTTGGTCATCGCCTCGATCTGCAGCCTGAGCTTCTCGTTCTCCTTAGCCAAAGCTTCTTTCGATGCGTCGTCGGACTTGCGGGCCTTGAGTTCTGATTCTACTGGGCTCTTCTGTCTATCTATGGGCGATGAGTTGACACTGCGAGGGCTCGAGCTTCTGTCATTGTTCATGTTGGAAATGAGCCAATCGGCCCCTAAAACCGTATCGGGTTTGTTAGCTGGCGAGAGGCTCTTTCGGAGAAGCTTGTCTGATCTGTTTGGTGTGATCCTTGGGTGCTCTGCGCGGCTTACGTGACGGTTTCTTCCGTTACTTTCATTGTTCTCCTTGTCGCCCTTCGCCTCGTCGATGACTTTCTCAGCATTCACAATCTGTGTGTCGTCCGAGTCTGTTGAGACAGGAGTAGTTTCCTTCTGATCTGTCGATGATGCTGACCGTGGGCTGGACTGTTCATCACTTACTTCCTTCTCCTGATCCTTCTCTTCAGATGCTTCATCTTCTTGACCTGTTTCTTCCTTGGGCTTTGGATCAGCTGAGAGTTCTGTTGCCTTTGTTAGCTTCTTAACTTTGAGGCTTGCTACTCTGCGTGCATACACCCGCATAGCCAAGAGCGTGAAAATATAAACTACGGAACAAGCGATTGTGAAGTAAAGTACCACGGTATTGGGAAACAATTGCAGGCCAGAACTGGAGAAGTATTGAAAAGGAAAAAGAGAGTCATTTGCACGATGACTTTCAACATTCAGCGTCTCTGAATCCTCTCTTGCAATCTGGGAATCTCTCATGAACGACTTGGAAACATCTTCCGACGGGTCAATTCGCTGAGATGCGGCAATGGCGAATTGATACAAGGCCCTTTCACTGCAGAGCTACGTTAGATCGACTCTCTCACACAGACATTCATGAAGACTACCGAACATCCGCATGCCATCGCTCTTCCGTCACACCAGTGCGGCCTTTGAGCATGTTCTTTCGGACAGTCAATGATACACCAATCTGACACCTGGCGCTCGAGGGTATGAGCTTCGTTGACTTTCAGCACGGACGGGTTCTCACCTCGATGACAACCAGTCTTCGTGAGTGCGCCCCATCTGGCAAGCATTGCACTCTTGATAGAGACTCGCATCGGAACAAATGTCGATCGCACTCTGAAAATCGCAAGATCTGAAAACACCGTTCATTCAGGTCCAAACTGGGCTTTTCAAAACTCACCTGCACCAACACGCAACACTCTCTTCAATCGTTGGAGCCCAGAAGCAACGAGAATTGTTCGGAATCGCATTTTGATTCCCTGTGGCTTCCAAGCATCTGCGAAGTAGATGTTCGATTTCCCAACATGGGTTTGCATTTTTCATCTCCATCTTCAATTTCAGAACCCCTTTCATTTGGTCGTCAATCGGGTATTGATTGGAAATTAACCCTGCAAGAAGCTCAAATGCTCTCACGCGCTTCAACCTCAACCCCCTGATCAGAGAAAGTCAAGAATGAAAACACTTCACAGGGACCGACTTGAGGTCTTCGTTGTGAAGATGTACGTGACTTGCTTGACCAACATCATAAGATTTGAAACTTGGGGAACTGCTTATCTGTGGACGACATCACTCTGGTTTCGTACACAGAAGAAGAATAAACCTCATTCCAGTGCTTTGGCGTGCCATCAGAGTTGTATCCCCATCGAAATTCATACGAGGAGAGTAGGTTATCTACAGGAGACAAACACAATAGGAGTAGGAATAGACAGGACACACTGGGCATCGGGCTAGGCATGAAGCACTTGTCCGACCGGCAGGTATAGAGATGTTATGCTCTTGCAACTTTCAGTCTCCGAGCGTCATCACTTGAGTGAATTATGAATCTTATCCAGAGTTTTTCCTCCAGACCTCTCGATTCCCAGCATGGACATCGTCTACCGATGTCGTTGCATTTTTACCTGTTCTATGCCTATTTGCATATTCTTCTTCCCCCTCCTCTGCCGCCTTCTCTTGCGCCTCCTCCTCCACCACCTCGCTCTGAACGGATCCTTCCCGCCATGCCCGACCAACTCCAACCACCCCCCACCCCTCATTGAAATTGTCAAGTCAACTGTTGGGTTGGTAATGTACCCCTACCCCCATATCATACCCAAACTGACCCCTTATGTAGTCAATTTCCAGGTCCAACCCACCACGGGGTCGCCGACTACCCCTTGCATATTCACCTACCCCCTCGCATAGTCGCTCGATTTCATATCACCCCTCCGTTCCTCATCAAAAGAATAGGTGGAGGGGTCTGACAATGCATGAACCCCACTTTCCTTAGTCCGCATTATGCATAAGTGAGGGTGGGGTACTAAGTACCCCTTATTTCATCATGAATTTGGATTGAAATCACGGGGTAGGTACCCCCGGCCCTCCACCACTTGGCGGCTGATCGCCGTTCTGAGCATGGAGGAATGAAGCAGGAAGGAAAGGGAGGGGGGGAGGGGGGGGGGGGAGGAGAGAGGGAGAGAGGAGAGGGAGAGAGGGAGAGAGGGAGAGAGGGAGAGAGGAGAGAGGGAGAGAGGAGAGAGGAGAGAGGGAGAGAGGCGAGGGAGAGGAAGGAGAGAGGAGAGGGAGAAGAAGGAGAGAGTGAAAGAGGAGACATGAGAGAGAGAAAGAGGAGAGAAAGAGGAGAGAGAAGACAGACGGGAGATGAAAGAGGGTGGAGGGGGGGAGAAAGGGAGACAGGGAAGAGGAGAATGAGGAAGTCACAAAAGGTGCACATGCAACAAAGTTGAAAACATTCATCTGCATTCTCTGACAGTTGTCGTTTGTTCTGTTTTGCAGGAAATGGCAAGTCTGTTGAAACATACCCCGCAGACTAGACGAGACTGATTCAATGATATGAACTGTAATCTCGTAGCTCTGGTTGTCCTGACCACCTGCATCTGGCATGTAGATGCTCAATCCTATCAGTACAGGGGAGGATCAATCAACTGGCTCCCCAACCCTGCTGGTTCGAATTATGTACAGATCATCATCCATACTGTATGGACTCAACCCCCTGGCTCTGAATCTCTCAAAGTTGAAGATGTAGTTCCCTTCCGCAGCAAGAGCTCTACTCCTCCTCTCCTCATCATCTCCAACGGAGTACTCCATCAAGAACTGCAGGTTGTGGTCGCGTCCGTGAACGTAAAGGTAACTTCTTCCTATCGTTGGGTTTTGTCTTCTGAGTGTTGGTTTCTCCGCTAGCTTGCCAACACCTTGGAGGGGATCAGCGTCGTGAACGTGTCGCTGCCTCTACGGAGTCGCGGCTACATAGCGGAAGTGCAAGGATGCTGTAGAGAGAGCCCAGTGAGCTGTGATCAGACAGGCTCGGGCCTCTCACAGTACTGCGGGACAAAGTTCTTCCTGCGAACACTTGTTAAGCTAGACAGAGACCCTCCTCCGTTCTCATACCTTCCTTTCTTCTTCCCCTACGACCTTCCCTCGGATCCCAACATGGGCATGATCTTGCCGATCGTAGACTTCCGATTGACATACGCTGGGATCAACAAGGTCCCGATGCCTGAACCTCATTGGCCGAAGAAGATTCAAGACAGGATACAACATAGACCTCAAGATACTTCTCCTCCGATACTCAATTGGGTGAAAGTCTCGAACAGAATTCAAGCAATCTATCGTGCGATTCAAAATTTGACGTTCAACAACAACTTGAATCAAAATTCCGCAATCGTAATCAACTCCTTGAACCAAAATTCCGCAATCGTGAATAACTCCTTGAACCAAAATTCGACAATCGTGAATAATTCCTTGAACCAAAATTCGACGTCGTTCAATAACAGCAACTTGACAACAGACCATTCGTTACAAGATGGGTTAGTGAACATCAGTTTGACAATAGACCTTTTATTGCAAGATGGTTTCACTCCAGAAGAAGCTTTTCAAGTGATGGAAGTCTACGACACAAACAAGGATTCCATAATCGAAGGTGAAGAGATTCGGATACAGGAGGCGCTCAAAGGATTTGATGTGGTGCCGTCTTTGCCTAAGGTATTCGAGGGACAAACTTATGAGACCATCGTCAAAGTTCACTCGATAGGAGGCTCGGTCCCCATGCTGGGTGGTAATGAGAGCGAGACTTTGATGCTCTATCAGTTGTCTAATTGCTCAGGCTACAGTGCTCCTCTACCTCCAGGAGCGGACATCTGCCGAGACAGCTTCGTTGAGTTTTCTTCATGCCCAGATGGTTCTGCTGGCTGTTACAAGGGCACTTCGCTTCCTGTCGTCAACAATTTCCAATCTCTGCAGATTCCAGCAGGTTTTGTTGTGGACATAGTATACTCCTGCGAAGTCTCACAGACGGATTTCTCATCGTATCACACCTTTTCTGAGGGGAGCATCCTTCAAACTTGCGATGGCAGCACAAGCACATGTTGCAACCTCAAGCACCCAGCAGCATCCTTGACATTCAGAACTATCAATAGGAGTATAGCCAGTAGTCCGCAAGAGTATTGCCAAGGATGCACCTCTAACAGCGAGGACATAGCTACGATGCTGACTTTCAACCAATTCATGTCCCACTACACCGGTGTCTATGAGGTATGCAAATCACTGAAAAAAACGTTTTTTCATTGATGTTGAAACTCAGACAAAGATGAGTCTCAAATCCACCCTTCTGCCGGTTGGAAATTATCCCGTACTGATGCAGATTCAATCTGCGACATCGGCCTACACCTTCATTGAATTCATACTGCATAAAATGACAGGCTCGCAATTTTCCATCGAATTCTACTCAGATCTGCAAAACGAGCCGGTAGATGTAGAAAATGGTTTCAGCATGTCATTTTGATGTGATTGGTAGGCATTCTTCTTTTCAAGTCTTCATAGCAACTCGTCATGGACTTGCACTCAAGGCAACTGTGAGGTGGAGCAACTCAACCCGTTGATTGCATTGGAGTGACTGGAATTACACAGGCTTCGTTACAACTCACGACAAACTTGGCGTTGTTCACAACGATGACTTACAACAATGATACATTGCAGAATCGGACAGAAAGTCCAACCATTCAACCAGACTCGTTTTTATGGACCCCGTGCTACGATTTTGTAGGGATGCATTACTTTTGCTTGTTTTGGGGAGATTCAACGTCTGGACAATGGACAAACCTGGTGAGCACTCCACTTACCCAATGCAGCATCTGACATCTTGCAAAGAAATGCATCTTTATCCGGGTTATAGAAAATCTGCCACCAAAGATACATGTGAATATTTCCAACACAACCTCTGAATACTTGCTGGATGCAACTGCATATATGGGTCAAAAAGTACATATTGTGTTGGCTTTGTTAAATCAATACCAATCTCGCTTCAAGTATAGCGGGATATCTCAGGTTTGATCTGTCATCAAGTCATAGGACGACTGAAATTTTTGAGAGTAGATCTTCATGAACAATGGCGAATCTGCGTTCGCCAGGACGACCTATCGAGCGGCAAAGGTTGGGTCGTCACGATATTACATTCAAGAATTCGTCAACGCGACTCCGCCGAAGATTGTGAACATCGAGTGGACACCGATAAGAAACATCTTGATCAACGAAGGGAGTATGGAGATCAGCGGCTTGCAGGATTATTACCTGAAGCCAAACTACATGAACTCTGGGTTTGTGACTTGAGATGTCTTCGTATCTTGGCGATAACCTCTGAACAGGTTGAACATCACCGTGTGCTTCATGGTGATCAATGAGATGGGGACTGACGGTCAGTGTGGCTTGTATGGGCCATGGACCGAGCATTGCATCCGCATCGACGTGTTGAAGTGCAAGTACAGTTTGTCGCCAGGACAGAGTCTCGTGCACATTGCAGGATTGTTCAAGACCAACTGGATACAACTTTACAGCCTCAACCCGCACTACACACGGGCTGATGCCATCGTCGTCAACAACAGTGTGGTTGTGGATATAGGCAAGCTTTACAATGTGAGCTTTGATCTGGTGTGTTAGGAGCCATGCTGATGTCGTCATTTCCTGCAACAGGTGACGGAAGGCGAAAATATCTACACGATCGCAAGGCAGTTAGGATTCGACATACAGCAAGTGATGTTCTTAAATGCCGAGCTTTCTAGGGTCCGACTTGCACAATGGACCTCATCGCTGCCACCACGGCAGACAATTTGTTTGATACCAAACTCATGCAATTCAAAAGTGTAAACTAATTTCAATCAATGTACAGAAAATCCATCGTTCACTGAGATGCCAAGGTTGCAGGATTTCCTCTTGACATGATAACATGAAAACTTTTCCCTGGAGGAACAAATCAGGACGATATCAAGAGGGAAATATCCTATGTATGACCTGCCCTCTCTAACTTGAGCTGGACCGGAGATCCTTTGGGGCTGTTGGCAAAACTCACGGCGAGGAGGGAGTCATATCGAGAGCTCACCCCAAGATATAATGCGAGGCCTCATCAGTCGTGCGGACTTTCTTGCCATCCACCTCCAGCAATACATCGCCGACCTGCTCCCACGTCACTGTGCCAGATGGGCACGAGGATCACTGGAGTTTCGATTACCTCAATCTTGCCAGTCACCTTAGCTGGACCATCAGGGGATAAGCTCTTGACCATGAGAGGGTTTCTTCCGTCGGGCAGCTGGACGGCCTTGAAGATAACGCCTATGCCAGCCTTGGCTCGAGGATCCGTTTGCCTCATCTCTTGCCCATCATGGTTGGCAACGACGTATCCGAAGGTTCCAGTTGGCTGCGGGCGATTTATCATTCAGCTCCTGTCCTGCATCACAGCGATTCACGCTTGTACCGATGCGGCTTGAGCGAGAGCCTCCAGCACAGAGTTTCTCTCCTGATGCGAAGAGTCAAAAAGGACAAAGGAAGGAGAGAGCGAACCTTTAGCTTGTCGTTCTCTTGCTGAAGAGGCCAAGACTGTCGCTGTTGACAAGAAGGGTCAAAAGGAAACAAGTGAAGTCTCCACAGGGAACCCGTTCGTCGTCTAAACCTTGCTGGGCCGCACGAAGCTTTGCCTTGATACAGACTCAGTGGTGAAAGAGACAGGTGCATCTGCTCACTTTGGCGTCATCCAGCTCTATCTCCAGTATGCTAATCCGAGACTAGAAGTCGGTGAGGAAGAGAGTTCACTCGCATTGCAACTTGCCTTCAAAACATTCAGCTGCCTCGAAGATTCTTCATCATGGATGCGACTCGCGTCGGACAGAGCAATCTTCGCCGCTTCTAGTTCTTTCTCGATGTCTCTTGCATGAGACTAGATGGTACATCATTCATTATCTTGCATCCCCAAAACATCGCAACCTTCCAGATGTCTCTTTCTTCGCACGCGTTCTCTAATCTCTCTGTGAGTTCCTTAATTAGCGTCTCGTTCTTCTACGAGTACAACAAGTCAGATACAAGAATGACGGTGAGAACATGTAGACCTGGTCGTTTCTGTTTTGCTTCTCTCTCTCAACAAACAGTCTTTCAGCTTCTTGCAGCTAAAAATACGCTCGTTAATCGGCATCTTGCAGCTACGAAAGTGGTCGTTAATTTCGTGCTCCACGGCAACTTACCTTGGTTTGAGCTTCACACAAGATCCTTGACGCTTCATCCTCTGCCATCTGTCGCAGATGACTCGCTTCTGATCGTGCCTGATCTATCAGCTTTTGTGCTTCCAGCTCAGCTTGACTCAAGATGTGTCGTGCTGTGTCTTGGACCTTCAACTGCTGAGTAGTGGGAGTGATGACCTTCACCGGGAATAGCCGTGTCTTCACACTGCGAAGATGAAAGAGAAGCTTGAGGAAAGAAGGACGAGAGCTGGGGTCGAGCTGCATACACATGGAAGCTACATTCCAGGTCACTTCATCCGCTCCCATGGGTTTCTCTAAACACAACTTTCCGTTTGCAACCTCCTCGATCACTCTCGAATCCTCCTGCACTTGCCAGTAGGGCATGCTTTCACCGAAAGACAAGAGCTCCCACACGAGGACTCCAAATGAGTAGACATCGCTCTTCTCCGAAAACTTGCGGCGGTTGCGGAGAACTTCAGGGGCCGTCCAGCGGCAAGGAATCGATAGGTCGTTATGCATCTGAACACTCATCGCTTGGCTTGTACCGAAGTCTGAGACCTTCACTAGAACTTTCTTCTCGTTAACATCTAGATGCACTACAAGGATGTTTCTCAGCGACAGATCGCGATGGAGCAGACCAGCATCAACAACACCATGCATTCCCGACGAAATCTGGTGAAGGATGTCCAGGAAGATGCTCTGACGACCTGTCTCATCCGCACGGAGCTCCTGCGCGAGGTTCTCTGCAACAACATCCAGGGAACCTAGCGGTGCCAACTCTTCGATCAAGAACTTGCTACCAAATGCATCTGTTGTAAATCCATACAGAGTGATGAGATGCGGATGCCTGCTCAGCCTCAGCATCGCTCCAGCTTCTGTATCGATGTTGCCTGAACGGAACCGAACAATGGCCACATCCCTGGAGCCCCACCAGCCTCTGTAGACCGACTTGTCTTGCCCTACTCCGATCTGCGCAAGGCGAAGATCGTCGTCACTGTAGTTGTCAAGAGTTGGGTTCGAGTCCCGCTCCTGTTGAGACAGATTCCTTACTTGCCTCCTCGGACGCGATGTGTTGAAACGGATGTCAATGGAGGGGATCATGTCAAATTTCAGCTCCTGATGTCTCTTTTCTTCCCAATCATCGATTGCCATCTTGAGTGGGGCGTTCTTTCGCAAGCTGAGATCGGCGGAACCGTCCCTCGACATCGGCTGATTGGTCATCGGGCTCACTTGGTTCTCGTGTAACCATAGCTCTATGAACTTGCGATCGTAGATGAAACCGTCGGCAGCAAACACAGGTTCCTCCATGACCTTCAAGGAGATGGGGCATTGGAAGATGCTCGGAGCAGTGCTGAAGTCTACTTCAGATTCCATCGTCAATTTCCATCCAAGAGCCAACAGTTCCGATTTCAACAAACTCCTTTCGAAGTGCCTTACAATGTACGATGTGTCATCTGTTTGTGCTGCACCAGTCGAACAGTCATGGGAAACAAACACCATATCATGTCAAGTCTATCTTTTAGCTAACTTCTCACCTACAATCACAAATGCTAAAACGATCTCGATCATTACGCTCCATGGTTCAGTGCTTTAGATCACACTTCGTAACTTGATTCCTCGCTATTCCTGATCGGAACAAAATGGGTTGATAGTCATGATCAAGCTTGATAGTTATTTGTCCAGATGTCCTTGGATCTCTCTGTCGTTGTCTCAACTCTAAATGTCTTTCTTCCCCTTCTCCCCACCTCCCTGCATACCCACAAACCAACCGGACGTGTCACTGACATCTCCTCTGTTACCTATTCTGTTTGCTCTTCTTCACCTGCTCCCACCTCTTCTTCTGACATCTGCATATCTATACCAGCATTCCTTCCCTATGTCTGCCTCTACCTCTCCTTCCCCCGCCCCCCATGATCGCTCCATCGCCTCCTTGAAGGTTTGCATTCGCTTTCCTACCGAAGTCTCCTGGCGGGGAAGTGGTAGTACCCACCTCGACAAACAACCGATCAAATGGATGGGTGGGTACTATAACCCCTACCCACATTTTTACAACAATGTACTGGGAAGAATACGGGTCATAAAAGTTTTATGTACATGTTTGGGATGTTTGGGGATGGTGGGGTGGAGTACCACTACCCGGATATTACAGGAAACAGTACCGGTACTGACAATGAGTTTGGGATCTGTGTTGCACCCGTCCTAAATATAGATTTTCATGGGGTGGGTTAGTTTTTAGCAATGATGATGAGACCGCAGCCTTGACGAAACATTGAGCGAGTCTCCTCCTCCTCCTCCTCCTCCTCCTCCTCCTCCTCCTCCTCTCCTCTCCTCTCCTCTCCTCTCCTCTCCTCTCCTCTCCTCTCCTCTCCTCTCCTCTCCTCTGTTGCCTTCTCTTTCTCCGGTCCCTGACCTACCTTCGCTTCCTCTACCTACTTCCCCTCCATGCCCCTCTTGCTCTACCTCTTGATCATCTCCCTCCACGCTGCTTCTCCCGTCTTCTTGAGCCCATCCTTGTCTGCCCTCAACGGATCCACGTGTCACGCCCAAAGTCAAAAGTGCACGACATCCTACGTATTGGATCGCTTTGATACGAACCGGTGAGTAAGTCTTTACCCACCGTGACCCCTTACTCACCTTCCATCTTTGTTGGGTTGAACCTCCAGCTTCGGGAATGTCTGTGCGCTAGACTGGAGAAGCAGGCAAGCTCTAAGTCGCCATGCTCTCGCTGGCTAACTGGCCGTATAGACTGAGATGCTTTGGAAGAGACCTGAATGGTTTGAGCGGGGAAGAAGATGTGACGATGACGATGACGATGACGATAATACCAATCTGACTGCTCGCTTCTGAACAGATCAAGTGGGCCAAGATCGCACTTGGTTACCGTCACATGTGTGGGATCTTGGCTGAAGACTCCGACTCTGACAGAGGAGTTGTGAGATGCCAGGGTGAGGCTGATGAGAAGCAAGTCGCTCTCGGCAAATTGGTCTGATAATTGTTGCATGCAGGCAACAACATTCACTTGCAGGTTTGTTGGGAGAGGAGAATGTCCTTGGTTCAAGGTTTGTTGTGATTGTGTTGACTTGACAGGCCCAAGTCCCGTCTGATTACAAGGACGTGAAGTTCAAGAACATTTGTTCCGGAGCATACTTCTCTTGTGGAATAGGAAAGTGGAGGGAGGGAGAGAATGAGGCGGCGGCAAGGGAAGGATGGGAGTAAGGGAAGTGGGAAGGAGACAAGAGAATGGTGACAGGAAAGGAGGGTGTGAGAGCAGAGCGGAACAGAGGAAGGAAGGCGGAGCATGACTCGCTATGTTTGATAGCTCTGTTTTCTTTCAGTGTCTTCGCTACCTCAAGACTCTCCTCTGAGTCAGCTGGTATGCTGGGGTGATTCTCCGATATCTCATGAAGCAGAGCAAGTGTTCAGAATGAAATTCTCCAAGGTGATCGAACCTCTAACCCTAACTTGCTTCCTTGCGCTGTTCGTCCAATTTCTTCTCCTCCCCCGCTCTCCTCCTCTCTTTCGCTCTCTTCCCCCCCTCCCTTGGTGCCTATCTCGGTGATTCACCAGCATAGTTGCTGTGCTCTCCCCTGATTCCTGGAACAGCTCTCTTGTTCGCACTTCAGCTTGTGCGCCATCGAAGAGGGGATTGACAGACTCCATTGCTGGGGAGATGAAGATATCATGAGGAAAAGTGTTCACCTGAGAGAAAGACGGCTGAGGAATGTAAGTGTCGGATACGACCACGCCTGTGCGATCGAGGTCGATTCTTCGATGAATGTCTGCTGGGGATCAAATTCCAAGATTCTAGAGGATGAAGATGGGCATGGTGAGGTTGATTTGTTTGCATGGGTTTTCGTGAAAGAAACATGAAATGATGATGGCTGGGGAGGGAGGAGGAAGAGGAGAAGGAGAGGAGAATTTGTTGAAATGATGAATGTTAGACAGTTGAAGGTGTAAAGATGGATGAAAGAGGAGGTCTGGTAAGACAATGGCTTGAGGAGGTGGAAAGCGGGAATCTCATGTGGATTATGATTAGCATCAAGTCACTTGTTGTGTTTCTTGTTTTTTGAATGACCACCGTTTGACGGGTTGTGCAACAGTTCAAACGTTTGTGACTGAAAAATCTCGAAGCTTTCATAGGAAGATTGAACAGGTGAGGAGCAGGGGGGGGGAAGGAATGTGAGGAGGAATGAATGGAATTTGAAAAATCGAAAGGACGAGTAAGGAGAGCAGAAGGAGGGAGTGAACGAAAAGGAGAGAAAGCGGACAGGGAGAAGAGAGGTATCAAGGCAAAAGGACCCAATCAGGAGCAGGAGCAGGAGCAGGAGCAGGAGCAGGAGCAGGAGCAGGAGATGCAGGGAGTTGACGTGAATGTTGGAATTGCGCAGGTTTCAGCAGGTTGGGATCATTCCTGTGCGGTGGATGCTTACCGGAGGCTGACTTGCTGGGGGGATGTTGGGGTGGGAGGAAAGGGAATGCAGCGGGGAGGAGGAGGGGGAGGGGAGCCAGGAGGAGAGTTTCTTGCTGTGAAAGCAAGCACCCACTACTCTTGTGCTGTTCATGTCAGTGGAACTTTAATGTGCTGGGGAGAGTCGCTCCCAGGAATGGAGCAGGTGAGATGAGGGAGAGGGCAGGGGAGGAGGAGGTGAGAGGAGGAGGTAGAAGAGGAGGTGAGAGGAGGAGGAAGAGGAGGTCTTGGTGGATGGAGAGAGGGTGGTGGTGGAGGGAAGGAGGAAAGAGCGGAGGAGGAGAGTTACTGAAGGATTGATACCCTGGCAGACCAACTGGGAAAGACTACAAATGTGCGATGAAGGCAACACATTGCAGGTTCGAGTAGAAAGAGGGTGGATGATGAAGAGATTGGAATGCAACGAGGAGGGGGGGAATGAACTATAGCAGAAATGATGTCTAGGTTTATTGGCATTGAACGATGAATGAGGGAGGGAGAAGGAGCGGGAGCGGGAGCAAGAGCATGAATGGGAGGAGAAAGAGAGAGAGAACGAGCAATAGCAACAGAAAAACTTCTGAAGAAGGGGAGGACGAGGAGGACGAGGACGAGGAGGATTGTTGGTGAGGGCGAGCAGGTGGCTCATTTCGGTCCGATGTTATCTTCCATCACTCACATCGACGGGTCTTGGCTGCTGTTTGTCGACAAGGTGAAAGATCAATAAGTTGTTGCTTGACTTGTCACTTTTGACTTGTCACTTTTGACTTGTCACTTTTGCCTTGTCACTTTGACTTGTCACTTTTGACTTTTCACTTTTCACTGGTCACTTTTGCCTTTTCACTTTGACATGTTAATTTGACTTGTCATTTTGAATTGTTTCTTGACTTGTTGCTCACGGCAGGACGTGAACTTGTTCGAAGATGAGTTCGTGATGATTGAGAACCCGTTGGGTGCGAACTCTCGGAGAGCAAGAACGTGTTTCTTCCTCTGATTCTCTTCTCTTCCAGCAAACTCTTTCCACCTGCAAACACAAGGGAAGCTGCAAGTAGATGTTGTCGTCGCTCGTATTCCGAAGGGAGTCGAGAGTCTGGTGATGACTTGATCGTTCTTATCTGCTGCTTCCTCCCCTCCCCCACCTCCAGTTGTCTTCCACTCTCCTCCTCATCCTCAGCCTTCTTCTCCTCCTCTCTCTCCTTCTCCTCTCTCTTCTTCTCCTCTCTCTCTCTTTCTCTCTCCTTTCATCCCTTCCCCTTGTTCCTCTTCGTCAGTGCGTTTTTCTTCTTCGATGGCCTGTCGTGATTTGCGCGCAGGATGTGATGCTATTTGTGGACGAGAAGCAAGTGACGTCGAAAACAATTCGACGGCAAGAGCTTGGAGCAGAAACTCCGACTTTGTGCGATTACAACAATCATGATTGTATTGAAAGGAGGGAAGAACATTTGTCGTTTGAGGTTGATGGTTGTGTTTGCCGAAGGTTTCTGAATTCTTCCAGGTCAACAATCTGAGTGAAGGATTCCATCTTGTTGAAGCTGCTGCCTTGATTGACGGTGACCCAAGATTCACTTCTTTAGAACTCGAACCTTAGATCTGTCTTTTTACATCTCTTTTCTTTAAGTTCACATCCCTGCCCTGTCTTGACGACATGTTTTTGTATCAGGCTCAGCAGCTATCAGTCATAAAATCCCCTTCACCCTGCTCTTGCCGGCAAGGAGCACTCAGGATAATCCGCCGTCGTATCTCATACCTCAAGTCGCCGTGGTGAAGAAGGAGATCGTACCGAGAGGAGAAGTTTCTGAGATGATAATATGGCTAGCGCTCTTCGCTTTTGATGTGTGTACACTCCGTACCTTCCTCCTCCTCCTCTCTGCTTCCTCCTAAATCGCCGCCTCCTTCCCTCTCCGCCGCCTCTCCTCCTCCTTCGTTGTTCCTCCTCGTCTGCTCTATTTCTCATCCTCCCTTCCACCTCCTCTTCCCCGAGCTCATCTCCTCCGCCTCGATTCCTCTTCTAGCTCCTCTCCTCTCCTCTCCCTTCTAGCTCCTCTCCTCTCCCTTCTAGCTTCTCTCCTCTCCTCTCCCTTTTAGCTCCTCTCCTCTCCCTCTCCACTGTATCCCCATCTCGCTCTGCTCCTCTAGCTGTCCCTTCCCTCATCTGCTAGCCTTCAATCCTCATGCTTCACCTTCACTCATCGCCTTCTCTTGCCCTCCTGCTCATCTCGTTTCATGTGGTCAGGTCGGCACTAACGGATCTGTCATTCTCAACAACATCAACGCCAAGGAGCTTGTCTTCTTCTCCTCCTACAGCAAACATCACTTGACGGTTCGTTCTCTCTCTGCGTCTTCTCGCTACCTTGCGCTCTTTCTCCCTCCTCCTTCCATATCCTTCGCCTTATCTTCCACCTGTTCATCATCAACGACATCGTCCGATTCCTCTACCTCCTTACCTCATTGCTTCAGGATGTTTCTTGGCCTTCTAAGCTCTGGCCTATCGCAACAATTTCAACGCTTGAGGTAACGAGACGACGAAGTATCTCCGACCCATCCTTGCACCTTTTCCATCTACAAAGCTCTTCGAATCTTGTACCCTCCCTGCCTTCTCCCTTCTCTCACCTTCGACCATCCCCTTGTCTTATGCATCTCGTCCTCCTCCCCCCCTCCTCCTCCCTCTACTGTTCCTCCTCCTCCTCGTCCTCAGCCTGCTCTTCATTGCTTCTACTCTCCTCCTCCTCCTCCTCAGCCTGCTCTTCATTGCTTCTACTCTCCCATCTTTACTGTGATGTTCTCACAATTGCCAACAGCAGCGCAACACCTTCCGTCTCAATCGAGTCTTGGATGCAGAAGTAAGGGATACGTAAGAGGAAGTTCGCAGGAGGGGACAAGGTCAAGGATCAAGATGTGAACGAAGAGGAGCAGCAGCAGCAGCAGCAGCGGCAGCGGCGGCGGTGGCGGCGGCGGCGGCAGCAGCAGCAGCAGCAGCAGCAGCAGCAGCAGCAGCAGCAGCAGCAGCAGCAGCAGCAGCAGCAGCAGCAGCAGCAGCAGCAGCAGCAGCAGCAGCAGCAGCAGCAGCAGCAGCAGCAGCAGCAGAAGCAGCAGCAGCAGCAGCAGCAGCAGCAGCAGCAGCAGGACGAGGACAGGAAGCAGGAGCAGGAGCATTAAAAACACAAACGGAATTTTCTGTTCCTGAGTTCTTCACTTGCTCGCAGGAATGTCTACTCCATTGCGAAGAAGGAATGATCCTACATCGTCTCGACAATCATGCAGGCAAGATGAGGAGGGTAGGGCAGCAGAACAGGAGGATGTTGGGTGTGGGGGGTGTAAGGAATGGAGGAGGAAGCGGAGGAGGAGAAGCAGCAGCTGCAGCATGAGCAGCATGAGCAGCATGAGCAGGAGCGGGTGCACAAGGCGGGGGAGCAGGAGGAGGATGCGAAGGGTGCTGATATTCCTGATGGTTTGCGTTCAGAAGACGGAACGTCGACGCTGCATCATCCGCAGGAGGGGAAACTAGTTCAACTCGCCGTGTTGATCTCCTCAACGATCCAAGACTGCGAGTACAACACCTACACGATCTCACTAGAGAATGTATCCTCCTCCTCCTCCACCACCACCACCACCTCCCTCCTCCAATTCCTTCTCCTCCCTCCTCCCTCTTCGGTCTGCTCCCTCTGTCTCCTCCTCCCTCCTCCCCTCCTCCTCCTCTCTTTTCCTCCCTCACGTTTGTGAACTCTTGCTCACCCACTCTCTGACTTTCTCTCTCAGGAGAGAGGTCTTCCGTTCGAAGAAAATTCAGCTCTGTCCCAGCTGGAATTTTCGTCTTCTTGCCGCCTGCTGGAGGTCAGCTGGAAGGAGGCAGTCTTGTTCTTCTCAGCTTCTCTAGCAGCAAGAGATCAGCCGCGAACTCCTTGCGAGGTCGATCAACCGCCGCATTCTCGAGGCTCCTCTCCTGCGACACCTCCCCCCGCTCTCAGGGTATTGATCCTCCTGCGCTCGATCCCCTTCTTCCTCCTTGCTCCCTGCTCCCTTCTTCCCCTTTTCTTCCTCATTGCTTCTTCCTACCTTCTCCCAATCATCATCTTCCTTCCCTGCCCCCCCCACCCCACTGCCCCACGCCCTCCTCCTTTTCCGTCCTCCTATTCATCATCACCCTTCCTCCTCCTCCTCCTCCTCCTCCTCCTCCTTCTCTTCCTCCTCCTCATTCCTCGCTTCTCCTCCTCCTTGTCGACTTCGTTCTTAAGCCTTGCTGTTGCTCCCTTCTAGAGCCTCCTCCTGAATGCTCTGACCCGCTGCAGGGAGAACGAAAACTCGCGTCTCTCCTGCTACTACCTGGCTGCTCCGCTCGACGGTGAGAAAGAGAAGAGGAGGGGAGGAGGACGTTGAAGATGAAGAAGAGATGAGACGAAGAGAACAGGAGAGCAGATCAACGGGAAGGGGAACGGGAAGAGAGAGGAGAAGAGAGGAAAGGGGAAGAGATGAGAAAGTAGGGAAAGAGAGAAGAGAAACGAAGAGAAAACAGAGAGGAGAGGACAGGAGAGGTGAAATGAGAGGAGAGGAGAGAAGAGGCGAGGAGAGGAGAGAAAAGATGAAAAGGAGCAGGACTAGGTCAAGTTTTCTATTCATCACTCAAGCTCAGATGCTCTGCGAACTCTCAACCTCTCTTTTCCTCCTCTCCCACTCCCGGAGACAACTTCACCTTGCAAGACAGAGGTCGACAATAGGATTGTCGGATTCTACCATGGTTGTCGTCTCCCCTCCTTCCCCTCCTCTTCCTTCTCAGACTTCCTTGTCCTTCTCCCCGGTTCTCTCCTCTGCCTCTCCTCCCCTCCTGCCTGCCCTTCTCCCTCTCTCCTACTCTCTTCTCCTTCCACCCCTCTCCCTTCCTCCTTCCCTCCTCCTTCTATCGTTATATCTTCGTCCTTTTCCTATCCCCTTCCATATTCCTTCTCATACTCTTCCCCTCTATCCTCACTTCCCACCTGCAGTCTCTACTGTAGGTGAGCGTTGGATCACCACGGTGAAAAGGCAGCTCAAGATGCTGAGGGAGAGTGTGACATACGAGGTACAAACCCCTTCGCGCATCTCCTCCTCCTCCTCCTCCTCCTCCTCCTCCTCCTCCTCCTCCTCCTCGTCTTCCTCCTCCTCGACTTCATCATGCTTCTCCTCCTCCTCCTCCTCCTCCTCCTCCTCCTCCTCCTCCTCCTCCTCGTCTTCATCATGCTTCTGTCCTTGCCCCGTCTTCTGCCCTCCATCCTCCTGACTGCACTCAGTTGGTGGACAAGATCGTTGTTGGCGTATCGGGATTCTTCTCCAACGTGACTGGCAGCGGAAGAGAGATGGTACCTGACGTCGAGTGCAGGCAGTGCGGGGCATGACAACAAAGATGGGATGGGAGAAATTTGAGTTTGTTGACCACAATGATAAGGTTGAGTTGTTGGAGGGAGAGCAGATTGTGATTGTGGAGAACAGGACATGTACAGAAAGCTGGGAGGCTCGCATGTGGCAAGGTGATGATACAAAGGGAAGAAGCGGAAGGGAGAGGAGAGATAGTCAAGGAAGGAGAGAGAGACAGAGGAGGAGGGTGAGAAGGTGGGGGGGTTGGGAAGGGAGAGGAGGGGGAAGACGGAGAGGAGGAAGGAGCGGGACAGGGGAATGAGGAGGAGTGTA
>NW_005434613.1:440810-452396 GCF_000315625.1 Guillardia theta CCMP2712
CCCTCCCCTCCCTCCCCACCGCATCCTCTTCCTCATCCACTCCAGCTCATTCGTTGGTTCCTCACGCTCATCGACAGACCTGCCGCGCTACAAGTACGAGCAAGCACTCCATCACATTCCCCGCGTCTTCGGATGTCCATCCTGCGTGCAAACGCGCGATGCGACACGAGAGCTACGACCAACCTAGAGCTTCACAATGAAACAGGAACAGTCAAGTGAGAGTCGTGAGCCCTTCGATGTACGTCAAGTGTATCCCAAGAGCTATCGAGCAGGTTGGCAGAACTTGTCTATGCAGAGCAGGCGGCCACGAGGTTGTCGACGAACTGAACGACGCTGCCGACCGCGGAGATTTCGTTGTCGTACTGCAGTCGAAGTCAGAGATGCTCGGAGCTACCGACCTGGTTCACCTGCTGCAGGTCAGTCTGCAGGCTGGAGGCCTGGTCGTCGTAGGTAGACTTCTTGACCTGTGTGGGGAGACCTCACATGAGAGCAAAGAGAGGGGAACGATCTCACCTCGTACTGCCCGCCCAGTTGCTGGCGGTGAAGGTCTGCTGAGTTTTCTTCTGCCTGGGAGCGGGAGACTTCAGAATGGAGGAGGCAGAGGCAGGGGAGCGGAGGAGAGGGAGAGGAGTGACGAAGCAAGAAGTAGAGGATCAGGGACCAGGGACATAGGGGAGGGCAAGGAAAGTAATGTATGCATTGACTTACTTTCGCCCTGTCCGCTGTGTCCGACAGCTCAACCAACTTCACCATCCACTCTTCTTTCTTGGCCTTGTTGTTTGAGATCTCTTCCTGGGAACCAGCCATCTGAGCGTCGATCGCTTCGATCCTGCTGCTGATTTCCATGCTCATCTCGTTCAAGATAGCGAGTGAGTCGGCGATCGTTGCTGCCGTCACATCCGACAAGGACGTAGTAGCCTGCAGCACAGCTGCTCAGCTGACAAATACGAGAGGAGACAAAGAGGTCGTCAAACCTTCTGGAGTCTCTGCAGCTGAGCTCGAGCTGGAGCAGGCAGGGAAAGAGAATCCTTCTCCAACTTTGCAACGCTGTCCTCAACCTGCTTAAGCCTGACATCGTTGCTTGTCCCCTTTGCGGCAGATGTCGTCATAGATTGAATCAGGCCGACGATGTTAGTAATCATCTGCTGCTGGGCTGCGAGGTTCTCTTTCTCAGCTTTGACCGGGGCGTTGTTCTTCAGGAAGTTTTCTTCAGCTGTGCACAAGCTCGTTGTTACCAACGACACTATAGCGTCATCTTAGATTCATTCCAACCTTCCTTCAACGCAGAAGTGTACTTCTCGAGTTGTCCCTTAGCATATTCAGCTGCAGACACAGCACTGCTCCTGGTCGACTGCAGCCTTCTAAGAATGACAACAAGCACGCTCCCTGCATCACCTGGGCTGAGCGAAACGCAGACTCGGATTCAATCCATTGCTGGTAGGCATCATCCTTATCCTTCTTGGTCTCACTGTCACATGAGAAAATCAAACATTCCAGAGCACGCGCAAGAGCAAGGCATACTCATCAAGCTTCACTCGCTCATCCTTCTCCGAGGTAAGGTTGGCCTTCAAAGACTGAAACTTCTCCTGCGATCTTGGCGTAAGAATGTGACTACTTGTGACTTATCAGACCTGAATGGTCAGGTAGGTGTCTTTGCGAGCACAATCAGCCTGCTGCAGCTTGGTAGAACGGAAAGCAGCGAGAGTCTGGTGGTTTTGAAGACGTCTAGCAATGCTCTTTGCCAGCATCTATCCAAGAGACTTACACGGTCGTACATGACAGAGTTGACAATCAACCTGAGCCTTGACTGGTAAGCTTGCCACAGCTTCGTGGATGGTCTTCAACAAGATCTCACGCCTGGAGTAAACCTTCTCCATGTTCTTGACACGATGAGCGTTGGCGTGTTTCATTGCCGCCATCTTCTGAGCCAGCCCAGAGCCCTGCAACAGCAAACTTAGTGATCAGGAGAATGCAAGAGCTGAGAGCTGAACCTCATCGTTTCCAGACAGAGCTACTGCAAGCAACATTGCAACGGCGATGGCTCCGCCTACCAAGAGGGCTTTCCTTCCGAAAGTCTGCTGGAAACCTTGGTTACCACAATCCTCTCTCCCCTCTTCTTCCTCCCCCTTGCTTACCTTCTTGTCCCTCCCGTTCACTTCCATGTATACCACGAAGCTTTCCGCCATGACTGCTCCCGAAATAGAACTCGGAACACAATGACTATTTAGTTTGATCTAATTTACTCAACTTTGATGAGTAAATCATAGTATGAGCTGACCGTGCTCCCTCTCAGTCATGCCCTACCGTCAAGTCACAGGCTCATGGTGATTGGCAACTGACCCGCGGCCGCCGGGCCCGCAATCATCGGATACTGAGCACACTGAGCGGCACGGCCGTGAGATCGGACGCCGCTTGACCCGACCGTGCCAGGATGATCATCCATTTCTCTTCAAGCGCCGTACTAGGTATGCGGCTTCAATGTCCGACTGTTCAACGGCAACCGCGGCCCGCCCGGGCCGGGCCCGGCGGCCCTGCAATCTGACTGATAGTAACTTGATAACCGTCAGTCGACTCTTCACTGCTCAGATCTGAGTGCCGTTCACTGCCGGCCGTTGCCGCAAATCTGGACGGGACTCGGCCCGGGCCGACTGAGACTCGCTGCCCGGCGGCCCGGCCCGGCCCCGGGCCACTGAGGCTAAAGCTACAGAAATGTCAAGCCTTCTACCACCCCTCTATAGTGGCAGAGGTCCTTTGCAAGGCCCCTACCCGCTCTCCGTAGTATTTGGACCCCTCAATCTACCTCGGCCTGGCATCCACCGAGCTGACCCACCCACGCTATGGAAAATAAAGGCCCTATCTGTCTCTTCCTTCATACCGCCATGCCCCCGTAGCCAGTTGCTTGAAGCAAGGGAGGAGCGCGTCTCAAGAGAGCATGGCGCAGCCGTCTTTCGTAAGCCACATGCTGCCGCCTCCCTCCATGTCCCTGACGCCCATGCAGGTCACATCCGCGCTGGAGATCACCGGAGATGTCGTCGAGCTTCCACGAACCCACGCGATTGTGCGAGCAGTACCAATCTCACAGGTTGGCAACTCCATCAGCATGCCAGGAGACCGAGACTGGAAGTATGCAAACATCATGTCACAGAAGGTCAACGATGTACAGAAGGTCTCCTTGGACGTGTTTGATTGTTTCCAATGAGTCACATGATTTGCACGACAGATTCAAAACCCTCCTGATGACATTGCTCTACATTGCAAGGATGGAGAGGTTCAGATGACATTATACATCACATGGGATATGTCTTGGTCAGATGTGAGTCTACAACTTGAAATTCTGTATATTGGCCCCTACTCAAAATTTGATGCAGATTCTCGACCTCCTTAAACAGAAGTTCCATCGCGCTTGCGTGTTTTCGTATTATGACCGAACGTCAAGGACAGAATTTCTGATCAACAGCGAAGTATTTTGATCATTCAGCATCATCCAACTTTTGGAATAAGATCCTTTGCAGGACGACTTCGACTTCTTTTGCAGCAAGATAGAGAAATTCGGGGAGGCTACGGTACACATCAAAAATGCAACATTCATGCCGTCAGGTATTGAGACATCTTTTATATGAATTTTGAGTCATTTGAATGGTATGCAGATTTTGTCACTGATCAATTCCTTGTACCTTCACAACCCTTCGAAGAGGAATCGTCACAAACAAACACATCCGAACTCGAAATTGGAGATGGTATGTGCTTGCATGGTTTTGAATCCATTATCTCACTCCACAAAAAGTAGGTCTGCTTGAAGAAAAGATGTCATTCCATCGGAGATCATGGTTTTCAAGATTTAGTGACTGTCCAATACCTCTCGTCTACATGATTCTCTTCGGGGGATCTGGTTTCGTCTTGTCGGTCCTGGCTGTTGTGTTGGGTTACATGTTCGACTTCAACAACGTCGCTGCCATCGCTGTAGCTCTGCCATGCAATATCTTCTTTCTAAGTTTCTGGGTGAAAGAGGTACGTGTCCACATAGCAATCTTCATAGAAACTTAATGTCAAGACAGGTCGAATCGGGATTTGCTTTTCTGTTTCGTTTGGGTGTAGGATTTCTAGGATTTTACAGCTCTTTGGTCGCTATGGTCTCATTTGGGTGATGAGGCTGCTTGTGTCAGTGTCACATAGTACTAATCCTTTGACAAAGGATTACCAAGCAATTCTTCGTGTTGGCCATTTGCTTCCTGTACCTTCTTTCTTGCTTTTGGTATGTCGAGATTTGTATAAGAGCTCTCGGATGGGAGAGGTAAGAAAACTGTTACCTACATTGTCGGAATTAACATTGCACGACTAGCTGGTTTCAAGGGATTAGAAACCTGTATAATTGGGTCATTGGGGGATGTACATTAGGTGAGTGACTCTAACATTCAAACATTCGACCCTGATATCTGGAATCAGTCGGATTTCGGCAACCAGAAGACGTCGAGGAGATTCAAATCCTTGGGGAACCTCCACCGCCGTCGATCTTCAATGCATTTCAAACAGTTGAAGAGCGATTTCCCGGCGCTCAGTGGATCAGACCGGTCGAGTTTTCTTCCCGAATCGCGAGTTCTCTGAAATTTTCAACAGAAAGTTGGCCAAAGAGTGAAACATATTGGAACCTGCCTTGCAAATTTGTCTGAAAAGATGAGCCCGTTGGGGCCATGGGAAGAAGGAATCATAGAAAAGAAACTAGCACGACAGCTACGAAAGTGGTTGGTCCGTCTAGGAAACAAAACAGACGCTGACTTCAAGAAGTTCTCAACTCTTCCTTGGGGCACTGTGACATATGTCGGTTCGATTGGCATCAAAGTAGAGTGGGACATTGAAACGATTCCTGGCATCAAGGATGCGGGATATTATGCTGATGGAGAGGATGGATTCTATGAGTTGGTTCTGTATCAAGAGGACGATACTGCCAAAGATGAGCTGTACGAGGACGGAACTAGAATTCACTCTGGGGGAAGGTAAGTGCTACTGATGATTTGTGGACATATAATTCAATTCACTTACAATTGCTTTAGTCGTGTCACGTCGGTGACAACTTTTCTTCTCTACTTTTCGAGACGATTTTGTATGCTGTTTTGGTATTGGCTGGCTTTCTTTGCATACTTCGGACTGCTGTATGCTCTTGAATACAGTCTCACGCGCTACGCTGTCTTTCAAGCAATGGGAGGAGTGCAATACGTAGCGAAAGGGCAGATGTTGAACGCGCGGCCTGGAAACAATGTCAACCTTCATATGTACTGCAAAGGACCAGCAATACTCTCTGATTATGATGGAAGACCTGCGATCGTGACAGAGGCCATGGAAGGTGAACAAACTGTCAAGAATCACTGACGATCATCCTGACTTTCTGTCAGGAATCGGCCAAGGAATCTCAATGGCTCGACTGCAAGATTATGTCACCACTAAAGGAATCTGCTGCGTAAGTATCTGCATTTTCATTTTACCTGTTTTCTTTACTCCGCTTGTTTGTGATTACATTGGCAGGTGTATGATAGAGTAGGATTTGGGTGGAGCTCAAACCTGAACGATGGTCCACGAACTCCCCGGAACATTACTAACTTGTTAAAATATGCGCTGCTGTACGGCACAGATTCAGTTAGCGGCAGTCCTCTCTCCTGGACTCTATCATATCAGGGAGCAAACAATGAAACGCTGACGAAGAGCATTCCTATCAAACCTCCGTTTGTGCTACTCGGAAACAGCGCAGGTGCTTTGTATGTCAGGCAGTTTGCACACGAAAATCCAGAGCTGGTTGCTGCCATGATACTGATTGACCCATTGCCAGCGATGCCAACAACCCAGGGGTATATCTTATCGCCTCAGCAGAAATTATTGAGTCCCTTCTGGATGAACTTGTGTTTGAGATTTCTTCAACCCATGGGTTTGGTATACACTCTATTTCCAAACATAGTTTACCAACTTTTCAATCCCTCGACAGCTTTTCTGTTCAACGGAGGTCATTCAGCAAGCTATGATTCTTTCCAGATCATGACTAGCTTCATGTTTGTCAGCAGCTGGTGTCCGGCTGTGTTGAACGAGTATCAAGGTCTGTACAGTAATCCGCAAGTTGGAATTCAGACAGTTGAACAGGCAGACAAAGCTGGCTACAGCATGCCTACGGTGATTTGGATTCGAAATGTAGACAATTTAGCTGGAACAAAGTCTACAGACAAGATTTACCCTCCCCTGCAGAGTTCTGTGTCGAGCAGACGAAATTCAAATGCAACAAGCTGCACGAATAACTGCCTTAGCTGGCAAGACGTGGGCAGGTCCCTGGTTCAATACTTTCGGAATCCTTGGATAGATCCTTTCACGGCAGCGCCAGACATCATGCTCGGCGATAGCACTGGATGCGTTGTGAACAATTGTGATGAATATACTGCGATGGAGAATGCGTTTGAGATCAACTCTGCGGTAATTGATGATTCAAAAAATCCGAAATTTTGAGACCTGACTTTGTGTCGTAGGTTTTGGACATATACAATATGCTTGGATATCGAGTGAATATTTCGAGCACACAATGGAAAATCCGAATGGCTGGAATCGCATCCAATTTCTCCGAAGCAAAGTTCAAGGATGACCTCGGCGTCGTTCTCCGTCAAATAACAAGTGAGTTCATTTTCGTCACAAGCCCTGTCCAAGTCATTCGTCCCAACGTCGGTGCTACAGTGCCGACTCCTCCAGCAAACAAGGATCAATACGTCGGGTTTTCGGGCACGGAGTTTGGAACTCCGAATTACGTGCCCATTAAGAATTTGGGGACGTTTGAAGTCGAAGTCTATTTCTATGGACACAAGCAACTGACTGTAGAATGGGCTACAGGGAATTTGAATGGAAATCAAAATGCCTTGGATACTACAGCATTGTCCAGACGAACAGTGTTCTTGCATCAATGGCAGGTCCTGGAAATACAAGAGAAAAGCTGCATTACAGTGTCAAATCTATCTTGTTCGTTCCAGAACATTGATATCTTCTCCTCAACGTTTGCTCTTCCCATCTATGGATGCCCTCAAAACTCGTACAAGACTGGTAGCTTTTGTACAGCTTGCCCCATCTCAACCACTTCGATCAGCGGGGCCACGAGTTTGGTTGCATGCTTCAAATGTGATTCTAATGGGACGTCGCCAACATCTGGAATATATCAGTACCTGTCCTGTGATGGAAAGACCTGTCAGAAATGTCCAGCAGAAACTCTGAGCAGTGAGGGATCTCTTGGACTGTCAGATTGCACGCCCATCCCTGTCATCACCTTCTGGTTGAATGGACCGATCGGAAATACTTACACCGCCGACAACGTTACTGCACAAGGACTTGGACGGCCATCTCACAACCCGTTCAACAAGAGCAAGTTTCGAGAGATGTTGACCCTTGTTGCAAACATCTCTTACGATCGAATAACATTCCTTGGTGAACCACAAGAAATCAGCAATTACCCAGAATCCCGCTGCGAACAGTTGCGAGGTGCTTGCATATTTCAGTTTTCAGTCATGTTTTATGCAAGCTCAACGGAGCTTCTCAAGACTTCGGTTGCGAGAGTCACGGGCGATGAGTGTAAGAAGTATGACCGAATCACTTGCGTGTATCCGGATGTGAATGGGACGGCACAGCTCTGGCGAACAAAAATGATGTACGAGTATCAAATTCTCAAGATCTTCACAGAAACCAGACAGAGCAAAGCCGCCGGGACTTGTCCCGACAAATGGATCGTGGGACCAAAACTCCTCATTGATGTGGATCTTTTCAAGAGCAGCTTTCTTTCTGTCACTTACGCCTGTCCGAATAAGTACTACCAATCTTCCAGTGGATTTTGTGAACCTTGTCCTGACATGACAACCTCTGATCAGGGAGCCACTGATATCGCTCACTGCATCCCTTACAACAGCTTCTTTCTCACCGCAAAGGATGCTTCGCTGACCTACGATTCTCGGACTAGAATTGCATCCGGGGGTCAGACCTCGGCACAGCCAAACGCCTATGACATCAACAAGAACCCGGTTTACTACATCATTCGCGGATACTCTCTACATCCTTACCAGATAGCCTCGCCTGCGAGCCCTGCGCTTGGGAATCAGATAAGCTACTGCTCGAATCGTTTGAACTGCTTCAACGAGAGCGAGTTTCGTGTGAACCTGAGCACTGTTCTGCAAGGAAAGGTCACGGCCAATGAGATTCGTTTGGTCAAAGCAGACTTCTGCAATTCCACAGATATGTACCAGAAACGTCTCTGCGGTCCATGGCCGGGAGTTGCACCGTACAACAAACAGTGTGTCTGTGCCAACATATCAAACTCGTCGATATGCTACGAGACCAGGGGATATCTCCATCTTTCTTTGTACATCGGCAAGACTGCAAATGTGAACTCACCGTTCCAGTCTAACGTGAAAACAGCATCTGATTGTGCACAAATCTTGCAGACTCCAGACTATTTGAACTTCAGTGCAAACGCATTCCTTTACAATCCTAACTCCTTGACATGTTGGCCTCGTGTTTTGGATCTGAAAAGCGAGAATCTACATTCGAATCTCTTCTGCTACTCGAATAGTCCAGATTGTCGGGACTTGGTCGCAAACTTTGCACAAGATAAGGTCGTTGCTGCAGACAAGCTGGCAGGAACTCAGTTGTACTGGATCAACACTAGCTCCTGTATGATGAACAATTCGTTTGTCCTGGAAGATTCTTCGAAATGTGACCTCAAATCGAATCTCAATTCAAACCCGTTGGACATCCACCACTACATCATCAGTCTCCATGCGGACAACGCAAGTAATCTGAGAGATGCTGTGAGCATCCTGACCTCAGCGGCTGGAAATGAAAACGAGTTGAAGTATCAATTCTTCACGAATTACGCCATCTTGCAAGTGATGGAGGCTGAAGACAAGTCACTTATCAACGGGACGTCAGCGGAGAGGAGTCTGATCCAGTCGAACAACTTCGATCCCCACATGCCTTACCTAGTAGAGACCACTGCTCTCTGCAACGTTTCTGGTTGGGCTCGAGGTGCTTCTTGTCTGTCGACCGCATCTGCAATGGTTTCGTCTGGGTACGCAGCATGTGTCTTCAACGCGACCCTGCAGAAGGTCGTGCAGGTTTGCCCTGCGGGATATGCCGCTAGCTGCGGTGAAGGTTTGCCTCCTGAATGCATCAGCCAAAACTCTTCTCATCGTCAGGCGTCCCTTGCATTCTTGTTACCCTTCGATTCCTACGCTAAGCTCTATTTCAAAAGCAATGCGCAGCTGAGCCTTTGTCAAGCAGCAACATGCAAATACCTACCTGCAGATGTTCTGCTGACCCGAGTTGATATCGGATGGTCGAGCACAGCAGGTGTGCCGTCTGAGTTAGTTCTGCTGGTGTTTAGCGATGGAAGCTCTCAAACTCTCAACCTGACGCATCCGGATCAAGTCTTCACCTACTACATCCAGCCGGTGGTCACTCAGTCCCTGTCAATACAATCTCCGACGGCGTTGTATGATCTTTCCGTATTTTGGTTGGAGCCTTTCGGACAGCAGTTTTCCGAGACCAGGCATAATGAAGCCATGAAGGTCGCAGACATCTTACAGCAAGACTTCATGGCGAGAGATTACAACTTCTCTTGTCCCCCCACCACCTTCAGATCAGGAAGATATTGCACCGCGTGCCCTTATCCGCAGGTCAACTTTGGGCCCAACGGCCATGAGTGCCGTTGCCCTGTATGCGGCGATGGTGCAGTGCAATGGCAGGCGAGGGAGCAGTGTGACGACGGCAACCTGATCAACAACGATGGTTGTAGCTCGGAGTGTACCATCGAGGTCTCGCAAGTCTGTCAGGGCCCCAAGAATCCTTTCACCTTGGTCGGGATCCCATCCGAGTCTTACTACATCAAAGATCAGTGCAACCGCCCCGGCGCCTTCTGGACGGACTTCGGCACTGCGTCGTTTGCGCCGCGTTTCGGACTGACGGCAACCTATCACCGCAACTACACGTGGATCTTCGGAGGTGATGCCGCTGGTTCTATCGCTCCCTCCCCTCCTGACCCGTTTGCAGGCATCGGCTCCAACTTCGCCAACTTCTACAACGACATCTGGATCATGAACGAGACGGACCTCTGCGTCCCCAGGAAAGAGTCTCAGTCTTGCGCGAATGCCGGGCCCAACGGAGGCTCTCCGGTGATCTATCACAAGATCACATCGATAGGCGACACACAACCCAGCGCGCGGGGCCTGCACGGAATGATCTCCTTCAAGGGGAAGCTGTATCTTATCGGGGGAGCGATAGCCAACAACGAACAACAGAGAAATCTGAATCAAAGTTTTGATGATGGTGATGCCTGCGTCTGTTGCTCCCGCACACTGACGATGATCTTCAGTATTTCAATCGGACGGAGTGCCGTCAACAGGAGGAACTGTCACCTGGACGCGTGTTGGACGCCTTCCGCAGGCTCGATGTATGTTCAGCCTCATTGAGTTCAACAACACCATCGTCATCATGGGAGGATTGTACGTGACAACTGCAGGAGGCCTCGTTGCTAACCCGATCAGCAACGTGCTGGCGGCGGACCTGCGAGACCCGCAGTTCGGCAGGTCCTGGGCCCTCCTGACAGAAACGGCGAGATGGGGGCAGCGATACGGTCACACGGTGACGATCCGGGAGAATCTGCTCTACCTGTTTGGGGGGATCGTGGGTAAGAACGCGATGAACGACGTCTGGAGGTCTGCAGATGGAATCACTTGGATACAGCTGACGTCGTCAACGAGATGGTAATCGCAAGTGTGTCGGACAAGTTGCGATGTGACTCGCAGTGTTCAGGGGACGACGAGGGCTGCTGTCAAGCATCTACTACAAGCAGAGCTTGTGGGTGCTTGGAGGGTTCAACAGCACCATGAGCTCGACGATAGAACCCAACAAGTTCTACAGCGACGTCTGGGTGTCGACGGGGCTGGAGAAGAGAGCCGATGGCTCGTTGGCTGATCCTGGTGAGATTTGGCAGCCGGCGACTGAGAACGCAGCGTGGTTGAAACGGGGAGCCTTCGGTAAGGAGATGTTGCTTCGTGCTTGTTTGATGGTTGGGTGCAGCCCTAGCGGTGTACGAGAAAGGAGCGACAAACAACCTCTGGCTGTTTGGCGGGATGGACTCGCTGATACAGGGACGTAGCGACAGCTTCCGGGCATATGTGTTGTAGATAGATAGTGATGTATCGATAGAGAGGAGGAGATTGGACATGGGAGAAGGAAAACAAGGACAAGCAGTTGAACATGAAAGATGTGTTTGGTTGCATGTAAACATTTCACGGCTCCTTGGCATGTTAGAGCTCAAAAAATTATCCCGCGCTCCAGTCGCGCTCGTTCTAGTCGCTCCTCCTGGTATTTGTCCTTGGCTCTCTGAAAGGCGATAGCAGTAGCCTCCTCCCAGACCTGAACCTCCGTCAGACCACCTGTAGCTCAAGTACAGCTGGGGGGTTACCTGGGTGGGGATGTATTCCTCCATGAGCTGATCTTCTAGAGATTCTTCCCACATGTTCCCGCTGCTCTCAAGACGAGCTATCGCCGCCTCTGCCTCCATCACAGTCATCCTTCGCA
>NW_005434613.1:452496-454310 GCF_000315625.1 Guillardia theta CCMP2712
TCTCCTTCTCCCTCTCCTTCTCCCTCTCTCCTCCTCCTCCTCCTCCTCCCTCCTCCTCCTCTTGTGCAGACCGCAGGCAGCTCTCGAGTCATGTGGCGAGTGATGCCGATGGCTTTGTCCCTGCGAGCCGTAAGGAGCGGGAGAGCGGAAAGACGCTGACTGACCTCTGAACCAGGAGACCTCTCACCCTCAAGCCGGGTTCCGGTAGCCTCACGAGGTTGACAACGGCTCCTGGATCTACAAGTCAACGCACTTGCTGCATCCTCGTCGTCCTCGTCCTCGTCGTCGCCTCTCCTCGTCCTCGTCCTCGTCCTCGTCCTCGTCCTCGTCCTCTCTCTCGTCCTCGTCCTTCCAGTACGTCTTCTTCCCCTCTCTCCCTCCTCGCTCTCCCTCTTCGTGCTTTCTCCCCCCGATTTCCTCCCTTCCCCTCTCTTTCTTCCGCCCACCTGACTCTCGCTGAATCTCCCTCACAACGGAACCTCGCTGCAGACGCATCAGCCGAAGCATGCACATCGGAAGAGGGGAGGGACGAGAGGCAAGAGATGAGAACGGGGAGAGGAGACGTGTACCGAGAGGGTGAGAGAGCAGGAGGAGAGAGCAAGAAGGGGAAGGGGGCAAAGGGGGAGGAGGGGGGAAGGAGAGGGAGGGAAGCGAGAGGGGGGGGAGGAAGAGGAGGAGAATCAAAGAAATCACCTTGCCGATGATCAACCCATGAAACTTAACTGGAATAGGCAAAAGCTCCTGCTCCTGCACACGTTCCCATGAGTCACTGACTCCTCTGCACTCATTCCTCGTCCTTCCTTCCTCCTCCCCCTCCTCCCCCTCCCTCTCCTCTTCCTCTTCCTCATCTTCCTCCTCCTCGACCGGCACCTCCTCCCCCTCCTCCCCCTCGCTCTCCTCTTCCTCTTCCTCGTCCTCATCTTCCTCCTCCTCGACCGGCACCTCCTCCTCCTCCTCCTCAACCTGCCGGTCGAGGTGTGAGCGAACAATCTTGAGCGCCTCTCGTCGCTGGCTGTTAGTCCCGGAAATCTGCCCAGCTTGTCAGAGGCGACACAAGACCCCAGCTAGTGTTCAGCTGAGAACTACCTGCAGGAAGGAGGTGTTGCCTTCCTCAATCAGCTGAAGCTTGGCTCCTGTGTCCTTCTCGATCTGACAAGAGCAGCGTCAGAGGAGGAGGATGTAGGGGAGGACTAGAGGAGGAGCTAGAGGTGGAGCTAGACGAGGTAAAGGAGGAGGAGGTAGAGGAAGGAAGGGAGGGAGTAGAGAAGTGAGAGGAGGAGGAGGTTGTGATGGTGGTGGTCGAGGAGGGTTCAAGCGTTTCTCCTCACCCCTCGGATTCTCGCGCCCTTGGCACCTACGGGGAGCATAAGAAGGCAGGCAAGGACGAGAAGGGCATGCAGGACGAGAAAAAGGAGAAGAGGAGGGGGGAAATGCTGGAGAGAGAGCGGGAGGACAGGGCGGAGAGGAGGGAGACAAGATCAGGGAGAGGAGCAGAGGGCACGGAGGAAGAAGAGTGAGATCTTCAAGAGGGAGATGGGTACCTATCACGACTGACCACATCTCCTTGGCCAGGTACAACTTCTCCTTCCCCATGCTGTTGAGAATCCCTTGCGCAGCCTGCATCTCCTCAGCCTCGTTCCTGCGCGACTCCTCCCACCTGATACGCGGCTTTGCGCTGCGATGGCGTCCCCTGCTCGACACGTGAGCGCGGGCTACAGGTAGCAGGCAGTGGAAGGACAAGAAGGACAAGAGGAGGAGGTGTGGAGAAGGGAGGAGGGGAGGGAGGGAGGGAGGGGAGGGAGGGGAGGAGGGGA
>NW_005434613.1:454410-455106 GCF_000315625.1 Guillardia theta CCMP2712
CGATAGGGAAATGTACGTCCGCCCACCAATATTGTTTCTTTTTGCGGCCAACGTGTAAAACCCTGTATTCTTTTTTGGGAGACCTCGCGCTCCTCTTCCATGGCGAAGTGCCATGGCAGGGGGGGGCGAGGTGCAAGGTCAGCATGCGCTAATGTCATGAGGCGTAGGTCACTCTTACCCTTTCTCCCGCCCCCCGTGCCTTTCGTGATAAATACTCGATAGCATCCCCATTCCTTCTTGATCATCGTTCGGAGAGCTATCTCTTTCCTCCTCCCCCCTACCAAGACCTCCTGCAGCATTACCCCCCTCTCCTCTGGTATGTCTCAATCAGGCATCCCAAGATGTGTTTCAGCACAAACTGGCTGCACCCATTAACATTGTGGGAGGAGGGAGGAGGGAGAGAAGGAAGAAGAGAAGGGAAGGGAGGGATGCCGAGGAAGAGGCGGAAGCAGCAAAAAGAGAGGAGAGGAGGAGTATGATCAGGAGGGAGGGGGGAGGGAAAAGGGAAGGAGAATGGACGATAACGCAGAGGACGGGAAGAGACTGCGGATGAAGGATGATGTACCTATCCTCGCGACTTCCCTCAGGAGCGAGATCGACTGGAAGTTTTCTCCTCCCCCAGCTGAGAAGGTGACGATAGAAAAGCGACGGGGTGGGCGAACAAGAGCAGAGCAAGTCAGAAGAGGCAGGAGTGAG
>NW_005434613.1:455206-459329 GCF_000315625.1 Guillardia theta CCMP2712
TCTCAGTCGGTGCATCAATCATACTTCCTTACTTCCTCCTTTTTTCGTTTAACCTTTTGCTTTCCGCGTTCCCCCCAGGCAATAGGGTTTAATCCAAGGCTTTTACCTGACGCTTATCAAAGCTCTACCTGACGCTCGACCTGAAGCTCCGTCATCCTTCCATCATCGTCTCTTGCTCCTTCCTCATTTCAATTTGTATTCCCTACCCCCTCACCCTCCCTTCTCCACCTCACTGTGATGTTGTTGTTGCTGTTGTTTTGTCTTTGTCTTTGTCTTTGTGTTTGTTTTTGTTGTTGACGATGATGATGATTACCATTCTGACCCCTTCTCCTCCTCTTCCTCAAGATTTGCTTGTTACCTGCTGAAACATTCCCTGCACTTTGACTACTTTGCCGAAGCTTTCCTGCAGGACTTAGTTAGCCTTTCCCTTTCCAGCTTCCCTCCTCATCCTCCCTCTTCCCTCCTTGATCTCCATCTCCTCCTCCTCTTCGTTACCATCAAGTCAACAACGTCAGCTGGTCGAGCACTGTAAGGCAGTCCACGCAGGTAGACCTGCTCTGGTCATCAGGCGAGCGAAGGGAGAGAAGATGGAGGAGGAGGAGGAGGAGGAAGAGGAGGAGGAGGAGGAGGAGGAGGTGGGATGGGGGGTTGCAGGAGGCAAGCAGGTTCGAGCATGAGACGGGCTGTGATAGACAAGATGTGTATGAGGAAGAGCGAAGGAGCACGCGCACCTTGGAGTTTTCTCCCATCTCCACCTCAGCTAGGGGGGGAGCGTTGAAGCTCAAGTCGTAGGTCCGAAAGTCCTCCTCCCTCTTCGCGCCCTTCTGTGACGGTGCTGGACGAGGGGAGCCGCTTTCTACCAACCCGAGAGCCTCCAGCAGACGATCTTGAAGCTCCGCTTTCACTCCTCCAACCTTCAACGATCCATGTCACTACTCTGTTTCTCCTCCTCCCTCCTCCAATCATCCTTCCCCCTCCCTCCTCCTCCTTCTCCTTCCCAACAACCATCCCACATCCTGTCCTCACCTTGAATCCCCTGTCCTTCAGCTGCTCCTTCAGCTCTGCTACTGTCATCCGCAGAACTCTCTCCCTACTGATCTCTTCTTCCCGAAAGAACTCTTCCCCCAGTTTCTCGTCTTCTTCGTCGAAGAACGATGAGCCCTTGTCATCAGTGCTGGTATCAACACTGCTCATCATCATACATGCGCTCTTTTTTATCCCTCTCCCCGTCATTCCAGTCATCTTCTGCCTCTGGACACATGTCGTCCCGCCAAGGGTTCTGACTTCTCGGGCGAAAGGGGAAAATGGTAGGGTTCCGACGAATCCGAGGAGAGATGCGCTTCCAAGAGGCGACCTGGCATTACCTCCTTCTGTTCTGACCTGGACCATCTTCACGTCTCCTGCTTCCGCCATCGCCATCGCCATCGCCATCGCCATCGCCATCGCCATCGCCATCGCCCTCGCCATCTTCCGGCCCCTCGACTTCGGCCCCCGAACAACCCACCCTTCTATCAAGCGGACCCCTACCCTCTATCTATCCCTGTAGTACCCACCTAAAAGAACAGACTTTCTTCACCCCCACCCTGACCCGGGGCTCCGACTCGTGACTTCGGGCCCGGCGAAACTTGACTGAGTCCGGAAACCGACTGACTCGGTCCGAGGCTTTACTCAAAGGTAAGTCACTAGTCACTAGTCACAGTGTCAGGGTCTCCTCTAAACAAACGATTTACTCCTCTACTCTCCTGATTGTCCTCGTACTGATTTTCACTTAACTAAGTCACTGCACTAGTCAACTTACTGCTTCCTGAACCTCTGAGAGTGAAGGCTGCCGACATCTCCCTGTGTGCCGCCGCTCAGGGAGGTGGCGATGCCGCAGACCGTCATCATATTAGATGTGCCGGGCCCGGTCCGGGCGGCCCGCGGCGCCGCCGAGACGAGCCGCCGGGCCCTGCTATCATCCCCCTCATTCCCTGATATTCCCCTCATCCCCCACCTCAGGCTCAAATTGGTTCCTCTGGATGTCAAATCGGGCGAATATCATGTTGGGCCAGATGGCGACGATGAGGGAGGGAGGGATGGAGAGAGAGAGAGAAGGAGAGAGAGGGAAGGAGACAGACAGAGGGAGGGAAGGAGGGAGAGAGAGGGTGTGTGAGAGAGGGAAGGAGACAGACAGAGAGAGGGAGGGAGGGAGGGAGGGAGGGAGGGAGGGAGAGGAGTGACCGAGAAGCGCCTGCTGCTCTAAGTCAAAGCTGAGGCCGTCGCATCATTCCTACAGGATGACCTGAGAATCTTCTTCGCCGGGCTCGAGCGGCATGCCTCGCTGCAAATGCTGCCAAGAGAAACGGGAGGAGCAAGACAAACCTCCGTCTGCTTCCTCCCTCACTCTCGAGTCTCCAAAGGTGAGGGAGGGAGAGGGAGGGGAGCAGTAGCTCAAGAGCAGAGGTCGCGATCGTGTTGAGCTCACTGTGATGCCCTTACGGCAGGTCGACAACAGCATGAAGTTCGATCCAGAGCCGCCCCAGGGACGGCCGGCCGCTCATGCGAGCGATCCAGGCGGAGAAGGGGAGGAGGGCAATGGCAAGAGCAGCCCCCTGCAGTGGCGGAGAATGCGAGTAGCCAGGAATGGGGTACGGTTTTCTGCTGCTGCTTCATCCGTCTTGGCTGACTCGCCTCCCCTTGCAGTCATGGAGAAGTTTCTTTCAAAGCTCCAGTCGAGGTGGACCCCAGCCCGTGATGCAGAGGAGCCGATCTGAAGGATCGTTCAAGAGGAGGGAGGAGGTGGTAAAGGGGAAGAAGGCGGTGAAGGTGGAGAAGGTAGTAGTGGAGGAGGAGTTAGTGAGAGACAAGGGGGCAGTGAAGGTGGAGGAAGTGATGAAGGTAGGGAAGGAAGGGGAGGATGAGGCAAGAAGGGAGGTGCAGGAGCTGGTTTCAGAGAGAAGCATTGAGGAGAGCAAGATCGGCAGAGACCTGAGTCATCAAAGTGAGGATTCTGAAGAGACGTTGAACTCAGAATGCGACTGGTCGGTCAGGATCCCACCAGGAGATAGCAACGAACTTCACGAGAACCTTTCAGAGCTGTCGGAGCCGGAGGAGGACGAGACCTCAATGTCGTTGACTCAGGTGCTTGCCTGCACTCCTCCTCCTCCTACTACTACTACTACTGATGAACTTGGCCAGACTTCGAGTCACTGGATGAGTCAGCATCTGCGGGTCGTCGCACAGCAGCAGCTCCATGCTGCATCCTCGGCCATGACTCCTCTCAAGGTGACCGACGGGTTGGTCACGAGCAAGAACGACCCAGAATACAGGTAAGCGTTGGAAGGAGGAGAAGCACGAGGAGGAGGAAGGTGGGGGAAGAGGGAGGAGGAAGGTGGGGGGATAGGGAGGAGGAAGGTGGGGGGATAGGGAGGAGGAAGGCAAAGGGGGGGGGGGGGCGGGGGAAGGAGGAGGAGGAGGAGGAGGAGGAGGAGGAGGAGCTTGATTCTACCGTAGACTCTCAGCCGGATGGATGGACAATCCTCCATCGCCGTACCGAGAGCAGGATGACACCTCTCTCGCTCTCTCTGCTGCCTCCTATGTGGTCGACACCAGGTCACACGCACTCTTGTCCACCTTCTCGTCATCTTCTCGCAGCTGGCGAGAGAGCCCGAGCATCAGAGGTCATGCCGCGATGATGTACTGGAGGATCCTCGAGGAGAGATGTAGTCCATCTCCTCCTCCCCTCCTCCTCCCCTCCTCCTCCTCCTTCTGCTCCTGCTCCTGCCCTCCTGCTCCCGCTCCCGCTCCCGCTCCCGCTCCCTCCCTCACCCGGTTAGCAGCCACTGGCAACTTGAGTCGGAATAAGAGGATCAGGTTTGTGCTCGCTCTCGATGCCTCAGCCGACCCTCCTCTAGATCATCTTACTATTCTCCTCGTACCTCACTTCCTTGCATCCCCCCTCTCCCTCCCTCCCCCCCTCCTTCTTGTAGAGCAGGCGTGACTGGCATCTGCAGGAGCAGCCGCAGGCGCGGAGAAGGGAAGGAGCAGCCGGGATGGCTCACGATTCCGAGCAACATCGAGGAGCGCAGAGTTGCCCTCATCCAGCAGCACAAGGTGCAATTGGAGGAGGAGGAGGAGGAGGAGG
>NW_005434613.1:459551-484551 GCF_000315625.1 Guillardia theta CCMP2712
CAGGAGAGGATATCGATGCAGGAGTCGGAGGAAAGCGAGCAGCTGGTTGTCCTCAAGGGTGAATGAGAAGGCATCTACTCTCGGGCACTCGCGCAGCAAGGAGCAAGACAAGCCTTCCTCTCCCTTTTGTCCTGCTGTGAAGAACACAGCACTACAACGCTTGCTGCAGAAGCAGGTTGAGGCTACTTGCCTCCCTCCCCTCCCCTCCTCCCTAAACCCGTCCTTCCCTTCTCTGATCTCCCTTCCCTCCCTCCTCCCCTTCTCTGCTCTCCCTCCCCCCCCTCCTTCCCCTTCTGTTCCTCCCTGTCGGCCTCCCATCCTTATCCCACACTCCCCGTCTGAACTCCTCTTACGTCGAGCGGGTTTCTCACACAGTCAAGCAGCAACAAGTCTTGTACTCATCGTCGCCTCTCTCTCCCGGTCGACTCGTCCCTGCTCCTCCTCTCCTGACCCTCCCGCAGGAAAGATGGAGCCTTCAGCTTCCACCACCGCCGGGTGGTCGTTGGTTCACCATCAGATCAGCATGAAGGTGTTGGAGCGGCAGGAGGGTCCACTTGTCCTGACCGCTTTCAGCTCGACGAGGACGACCAGCCATGGCCCTCTCCTCTCCAGCCCGGCCTCGAAAATACTGTACATCTCCGCTCCAGCTGAATTTCAGCTGAATCCTCCGTGTTGCAGCCGACCCCCGCCAAGAGCCTCAAGAGCAGGAGGACCGCAAAGGTCTGCTCTGCTCCAGCTGGGCTGGGACGCTTGCATCTCATTCGACTTGTCTTGCAGTGCTCCGTGTCAGAGCTGCCGAGCTCCGAGCAAGGCATGTCGATGCTCCGATCCATTTCCTCCTCCCTCGCATGCAGCAAGGTAGAGCAGCTCCTGCCTGAGCCCGTTGACTCTTTCCGCAGGTGCAGCTGGACTTCGACGAGTCTTGAAGCTCGCCAACCCCCCCCCCCTCCCCCTCCCCCGTCCCGCCCTTCCCCTCCTCCCCCTTTCTCTTGACTCAGCTCCTCGTCCTTCACTTCTGCTGTAAGACATCTCAGCGAGGACAGACAGCTCGCCGCCTCCTGCTCACAGTGCGAAGTTTGTTCTCGAGCATCTTGAGGCGGAGGAGGGTGTTGTTGATCTTGGTAGATACCCCAACGTGCTCCTGTGAAGCATCAGAGGAGGCAGCAGAGATGGTGTGGGAGCGTGAAGGCTTGAAAGACACGGAGAAGGTTGTCGACGATGTTGATTCGGAGCAGGAGCAGGAGCAGGAGCAGGAGCAGGAGCAGGAGCAGGAGCAGGAGCAGGAGCAGGAGCAGGAGCAGGAGGAGGAGTATTTCAGACCTCGATGTCACTGGTTGTCTGTATCTTCATGGTTCGAATGTCATGGCCTATCAGCCGGATGTTCTGGAACCTGCGGCTCTCAATCAGCTGGTGACGTCAGGAGCTCAATCAGGGACGGACTTGTCCTTCCGCCGTGTCTTCCCCTTCCTCCTCCTCCAGAACAACTGCAGGAGCTGAGCGCTCTTCTCTTGGAGATGGTTTCGGAGGATCTCGCGTTCAATCAGCGCCTGGTCGTGCTGCATCAGACATCTCTTCCCCCGCCCCTTCCTTGGCATCCCGCCTGCCACACCCAATACTCCTCTCCTCCTCTGTCTTCTTCTCCATCCTCCTCCTACTTGTCATTCTCTTCCTCCTCTTCCTCTCCCCCTTCTCCATATCCTCGTCCTTTCCATCTCCTCCTCCTCCTCGCCCTCATCGTCCACCCCTCCACCCCCTCCCCCTCCTTTGGTCCTCCTCTCTATCTCCTCGCCCTCGCCCTCGCCCTCGCCCTCGCCCCCCCCCGCCCTCTGGTCACCTTGGCTGTCGTCTCGGAGCTGCTGAATTGGAGGAGGTTGGTGAGGGCGGCAGTGAGGAGGGAGGCCGCCACCAGGCCGATCTGCGAGCTCACCTCAGCCGCTGCTGCTGCTCTACAAGACAATCACCATGGCCGCCAGACAGGCTACGAAGCGGCTGACGGAGGTGGTGGGGACGATGTCACCTGAAGGAAGTGATGATGATGATGATGATGAGGAGGAGGAGGGCAAGACCGTAACCGACGGTGGTTGAGGTGATAAGGATGAACCAGATGGCTGTCGTCATGCGCATGTGGCTGCTCTTGTTGAAGTCCATCCCATGGATAACCCAGTGCTGTAGCAGACAGTCAGCAAGGAGACGAGGACGAGAGGAGCAGCGACGTACCATGGCGTTGGGGTTCGCGCATGCTGGGACTTCTTCTCGGATATGAGGTAGAGTACAGGCGGTGGTCTCAGCCGCTCGGAACCAATAGGCTGCAGCAGCGTCACGAGAGGCGTCGGAGCCTGAGCACTTGCCAAGGAGGACGATGGCGATCATCCACACGAGGGACATGTAGATGGCTGCATACCAACTGGCAGCAGGTGAGAGAAGGAGGAGGAGCGACGGGGCAGATGGCACCTGTGCATGATATGCTTGATGGCAAACGATGAGCCGATCTTGGTCCGCTGGAAGCCAGACAGGGTTTGATGTTTGGGGAAGACGGAGAGGATCCAATCCCTGAGGACTCGCCAGCAGAGGTAGATGCGGATCAGGTTGCAGCCGCAGAGGATCGTCTCTCCACAAGTGACGTAGATGTTGTTCTCTCCGAGGTTGTCCGTCACTGCGCACACGATCGTCATATGGTCAAGGCCCCCAGCCTCTGCTGCTCACCCAGCACGAATCTGTATGACGGGGGGTTGTGGACGAGGACGAGGACGAGCTCCAGCCACAGGGACGGGTCCAACAGCCACCACACTCCAACGTCGGTGATCTGTCATAGGCATCGGTTAGGAGGAGGTGCCGGGAGCAGGTTCTTACCAGGTCAGTGAAGCAGTGAACATGGAGGCTGACAGCTTCCAACAACCGCGCGATGTAGTACATACGCAAAATGAAAGCTGCACATGAAAGAGTGCAGATGCTGTTCATGGCCTTGAGCGCGTTCATGGTGACGTCGCTCTGTCCTCCTCCTTGCATCAGGTACTCGTTCTGTGCCACCGCAAACAACGTGCCCGTCATCCCAAGCAGAGCTGCCCACTGCCTGTACGACTGCTGCGCGCCATGGAGGGCCTTGAAGTTGTGGTGCCATTTGCCCGTTCCGTCCCTCTGCGTCATCGCCTTCTTGACTCGCATCTTGAAGCTGCCAGATCGTTTGGACCCCTGCATCGAGGGAAACGTTTGACCGTCTTTAGACAGCTGGTTGATATCCCTCCTCCCTATGCTGTTCATGGAAAGTCTCCGCACCAGCGGAACTTTGGCTACTGTCGCTTCCTCCTCGATCGTTTCAAGCATCCCCTGCAGATTCTTGACACGGCTGAATATGATGTCCACCTTGTTGTTGTCTGAGCCGGATGTTTCGATGTCAACGTACATCTTGTCTTTCATGTGAATCATCGCAGTCAACGACATCTTGGGTGAGTTCAATAGAATCTTTATCCACCAATACAAGTTCTGTAAACAACAAGGTCAGTGCGTGCTTGCTTTGCTGCCGATGCTTGCCTTGAAACGGCTTGTGCTGCCTCTTGCTATTTTCTTCATCCACCACATTCGGATTCTACCGTCACTATCAGTCGCCTCAACCTCTGACGCGAACACATTACCGCTTGACAGCTTCAGACTGTACATGTCTCCTTGCTCGCTCCCTCTCAAAGATCGCCAGCGTCCGTGCTTCTTCAGGGTTCCATTGGAACGCGTTGCTGGAGGAGGACAACGTCACTAGCCGCACGAGGGTCCAGCTGAGTCTCACCTGATGGAGGCTGTCATGAGAGACGCGAACATGAGCCCGAGGAACGCCATGAGGATGCTCGTCATGCGGCCCAGCAACGTCACGGCGTAGATGTCGCCGTAGCCGACCTGCAGGCACGTCAGCTGCACTGGGGCCGAGGGGGCATGTCAGACCGAGGTGGAGGTGATGAACATGGCCCAGAGGGCGTCGGAGTATCGCACGAGAATCGACTCTTTCTCTAGGCTCCCGCTGTCTATTTGCCACAGAACGGCCTCAGGCAGGAAGCAGGAGGGGTGGTCGTGGAAGGGGAAGAGACATGCTGACGTCTCGAAGGCACGGAAGAAATATCCGAGGACGAGCATCGAGAACATCCATGCAAAGGTCACGAACTGAAAGCCTTTCCATCCTTCGAGCAGCGACTTCAACACGTAGAAGCTCCCAATGTTGATCTGTGTGAAGGCCTCGATCGTGAAGTGTTTGGGCATCGTTTTGATGATGAAATCTCTGATGCATCTCCACAGCAAGTAAATCCTCAAGATGTTGTAGACACAGAATATTGTCTCTCCCCTGTACAAGATGAAGTTCCCATTCTGAACCTCCATGCCGAACTCTGGAGAGAAAAAGGGGGGAAGATGAGGAACGCAGATCAGCAGTTCGAGCCAGAGCCCTCGGCTTGCAAGCACTTGTAAGAATCCGACCTCTTTGATCTTGGTATTCTTTGACGATTTCACCCGCAGCCTCCGATTCATCGCAACCAGACGCAGCTGCATGCGGTACATGTAAAAGATCCAGACTGCACACACGAAGCTGGAGAAAGAGTTGAGAGCCTTCAAGATGTCGATCTTCCCTGATTTAGGATGCCACCGGTAGATGAGCTCGTTCTGAATGATTGCAAGGAAGGTCCCAAAGATTCCACTGCAAGCTGCCAACAGGCTGTAAAACCTTCTCTGGGAATCAATATCGTTGCGACGCACTTTCATCTCCACAGCCTTCTCGACGCCCTTGGAGGTGATGCGATGCATCTCTATCATGCTCTGCGAGAAGTTGGGAGCTGCATACTTGCGATCCTTCAAGCGCGCTCTTCTCTGGTTGGGCGTCTCCCTTCCATCCTCATCTTTATCCTCCCTTTCTTGGGGTTCTGCGGTGCGGTCCGAGCTCAAGGTCTTGCTGCTCTCCATGTCAGGCATCAGATTGCGCAGCGACTGGCGGCGGACGAGGTCTTCAAGGATCGAGAGCCGCCTCTCGATCTCCGGAAGAACCTGCGGGGGGCTCGCCACAACTTTAACTCCAAACAATGTCTCGACCTGTTCGATCTCCAACCCAATCTCCTCATCTTTCATACTCTCCCATCTCCTCCAGAGGTGCGAAGGGCGGGATGGGATGCACTCTGCGGTAGCTGCGCCCATAATTTTCAAGCGAGGAATCATCCAGGTCATGCGCGGTTGTCTCTGTCCACTTCAGCGAAGGGTATTGCTCCGGCTTTCCACCTCTTGCCATCTCCACCAGTCGCTGTGATCCCTTCTCAGCTATAGAGACGCTCGTCGTCCATCTACCTCTGGCTCCAGATCTTCCATCGCCTGCATCAAGCATTCACATCCCCTTCAGTTCTCCTCATACCATACCTCCTCTCCATCCCTTCCTCCTCCTCCCCTCCACTTCTCACTTTCTCGCCCCCCTGTGATACTGCCAGGTTGCCCTTTGAAACCCTGCACCCTCTTCCCTCTCATCATTACCCTGTCTCTCATGTCTTTCTCTTTCCATTCCCTATCTTTCAGTCTCTTTCTGAATCTGTCTGGTGCTAATCATCTCTTCCAACGGCCTTTGTCTGTATCTCTCTCTGTCTCTGTCTCTGTCTCTGTCTCTGTCTCTGTCTCTGTCTCTGTCTCTGTCTCTGTCTCTGTCTCTGTCTCTCTGTCTCTGTCTCTGTCTCTGTCTCTGTCTCTCTCTGCTGTCTCTGTCTCTGTCTCTGTCTCTCTCTCTCTCTCTCTCTCTCTGTCTCTGTCTCTCTCTGCTGTCTCTCTCTGTCTCTCTCTCTCTCTCTCTCTCTCTCTCTCTCTCTCTCTCTCTCTGTCTCTGTCTCTGTGTCTCTGTCTCTGTCTCTGTCTCTCTCTGGTCTCTCTCTGTCTCTGTCTCTCTCTCTCTCTCTCTCTCTCTCTCTCTAATCATCTCTTCCAACGGCCTTTGTCTGTCTCTCTCTCTCTCTCTCTCTCTCTCTCTCTCTCTCTCTCTCTCTCTCTCTCTCTCTCTCTCTCTCTCTCTCTCTCTCTCTCTCTCCGTTGATCTCCTCCCTTGCTTCAATAATATATCTGCTTCCGTGCACCACCCCAATGTAATAAGGTCCCCCACCACCCTACCCTTCCATCTTACACCCCATAATTACCCTCAAATCACCCACCCCTTTTAATCCCTGTAAACCCACCCACATCGCACCTCCCAATTACCAATTATTCGTTTTTTGTACCCCTACCCAACCCCACCTTCCGGAAGCCGACACCACTCCCCCACCCCCAACACGAAAGAATCCTCTTTACCTACCCTATAGCTTACCTCAATATACCCCCTATTTTCCCTCAGGGGTCATGGAATATCTTCAGTCCGGTGAGTTACTACCGGCACCCTCATCATCCCACCCCCGGTCAAGAAAATTAAAACGTTTTAATCTTTTAGAGCTGAAATCATCAACTTTTTCATCAACTTCGACTTTCAACCCCAAGGCCTCAGGGGCAGCAAGAGGCACCATCGCCCTCCCAGCTATATACCCTATAGTCGAAATCTCCTACCTTCCCCCCTTCCCCCCAGGCTCCCTCTCAGGGTCCTGGCTTCCTGCCCTCCCCGCTCCTCACCTTGCAGAGCATCGAAAAGTTGATAAAATCTCCCCACATTTTACAAATGCACATACGGTCATTGTTTGAATATAAACGTCAAATCTTCATGTTAAATTTCAAAGCTGTAGGTGCAGAACAACATCATTTCACTCTATCGGAATGACCAGCGCGAAAGCCCGAGGCCCGGTCACGTTTAGCTGACTAGTAGTACCCCTCAATATCAGCATCAGGGTCACTTTACTCAAAGTTGAGTTAAAGATCAGTACCAGGACAACCAGGACACCGGGAGAGTCGAGGATCAGAGTAATATCAGCACCAACACTGACGGCACTGATACTGATTTTTAACTTAACTTTGAGTAAATGCTGATATCAGAATAGTGTCCGAACTTGAAGGCCTATATCAAGGCGGGGTGTATCTACGAGATGATCTGACTGATTGTCTCAGCGATCTTTCGCCTGAGTCGTCCGGTCGTCAGCTCAAGGGCGCTGAGGCCCTGTCTGAGGCTTCGCGGCCCGGGGCCGTACGGCCTAGTACTACTAGCTAGTAGTGCGTCACTGTGACGGCCCGATCCGAGTCTCGCCGCGATCCGATCATTTCGTGACTGCCATCCTGAACCGGGGCATTATTCAAGTTCTAATCCGATCAGCGTCGGAAAGCATCAGCCTACTGAGAACTCGGAAACTGAATGCATCCTAGAGTGCAATAGTGAAGGAGGAAAGCCAAGTTGGGAGTCGGGGGCCCTAGACGGTAGCACAAGGACGTAGCCATCGACTCCGATCACAGATCTGTGTCATCAGTCTCATTGCTAGGTAAACTGATCCGGGACTGAAAGCCGGAGGCTCGACCCGCCGGGTGACCAAAACCGTGACAAGCGGCGGGCCGGCCTCATTCTGAGCGCGGCCTATCAGACCTCGCTCACCCGAATGTTCAAATCTGCAAGATGGGGCTCCAGCAGTGAAAGGACCTGACAACTGGGTAAGAAGAGCGAGACTCGGGTATGACGCTTACATGTTGCTTCACTGCACTCGACAATCTTGACAGCAGCAACCTCATCTGCCTCCCTGTCAGCTCCCCTTCCCAAGTGACTGCCGCATGATCGGACCATCTCAATCCGACGAGTCCGTTGTGCCTCCTCGAACCGCTCACGTCGCGAAAACACGTCCTGCAGTGAACTCGATATCAGAAGGAGGGCAGTTGGGGCAGAACTCGCAGGAGGAGCGAAACTAGGAGGGTGAAAACGACCAGAGTCGAGTAGGGAACTTGATGCAAGGATGATGAGCGATATGATTCCGATGAGGGAGAGGAAGTAGAAGAGGCAGATATGATGATGCTCATGTCCACAACGACGACGATGATGTGAGCAATGACCTTGCGTGGGTTCCACGGACACCTTGCAACGTGCGCATGCGCATCGGAGGCGCAATCTTCAAGGCAAAAAGCGCAGAAACCACATCTGAAGGAAGGAGGGTCAGCAAGAGAGCGGGAGAGGAGCGCATCACTTGCCCGCATCTCGTGCACTTCAAGGCGCTGCATCCGTCATAATCCACGAAAGCCTGCGAGCACCGAGGACAGGCCAGCGTGAGGATACGGTCTACTGTGAACTTGACGAGTCGGGATGCCTGCGACACACCTAGTCAGCACAAAGTTGAAGTTGACACTGATGGTCAGCACGTTGTCCTCGCTCAACTTCCCGCTCTTCTCATCCTTGGCTCTCTTCTCGTCGTCCAACCGCAGGTCTTCAAGGACGCGAGTTTCATGCGCGAGCTCCCGAGCCCTCAGGTACCTGGAGGAGCGAAGTGAGCAGGAAGTCTCCACTCTCGGCCTAGCGAGACCGTTCGAACGTATCATGGGAGACATGCAGAGCGAGGTCCTTGTGCGAGAACGAGGAGGAGCAGCCTTCTGCTCCCATCGGACAAACTATCTTGGCCCCGCGAGCCCGAAAAATGTCATTCTCCTCTGACTGCGAGCGAACGTAGGGGTCCAAGCAGTCGCAGCAGACGAAGTGAGCTCCTCCCGAGCACCGAACGCCCTCCTCCACCCCTTCCTTCACACCCGCTCCCTCCAAACAGATGACGCACTCTCCTCGGACTGTCCAAGATTGCACGTTGCCTCCTCCGCTTGCCTCGGCGTTCACCGCAGCCGTCGGCACGACCCCCGCAGCGTCAACTTGTGGCCCTTGAGCGTCTGAGACTTGCTTGCTTGCTGCATCGTCTGGCACTCGTTCCTGATCGTCGTCAGAGCGACAGGGCACACATGATTGCTGCCGATGCTCCTCCAGCTCTACTCCGCGAACCGGCAGGAGACATCGTTCGCAGGCGACGAAGTCGAACGAGCGCGCGGTCGGTTGAGCTCCATGACGAGGTTCAGCAGGAGCACGTTGAGGGACTGCAGGATGAACTGCAGCAGGGGCACGATGTGGAGGGAAAGCAGGAGGACGAAAACGCCCGAGCTGATGGTTCGCCTGCTGTTGCTGCCCACCTCCGAAGATGAAGTCAGTGGAAGCTTTGATCTGTGCTTCAAGCCGCGCTCTCTTCTCAGCAACGATGGCTGCTTGTCGTGCTCTTCTTGCTTCTCTGTCCTCCATTCTCCTGTAGCTCCCAACGATCTTGTTCCCCTCCCCTCCCGAACTGCTCCTGCAGACGAAGAAACACCCCTACCCCCTGTATGGCTATGAATTACCCCACCCTTTACCCACCCTTGCAGGACAGAGCTGTTTTTGAAATCTTGAGGTCAGAAGGTGTGGAACGCAACGATGAGCATGAGGGAGATACAACGAGAGAGGGAGAAAGGAGGGGGAGGAAGAAGAGAGGTATGTGGCAGAGAAGAAAAAGTTGTGACGTGAAACAAAAGGTTTAGAATGATGACAGCATGACTGTTTGCAATGTAAAGGTGTTTACTAAAACCTTCTCCCTAGAGTTAACATCTGCCTCATCAATAATAAAACACGTCTTCTGCACCTATGATAACATGTATTTTCTCCATCGATCTACAACTCTTTGAATATTCTCCGTCGCATTCTCAACAAACCAGGTGTTCACACATTGACCTCTACACCCCGACAACTTGAAGCATCATTCCAAAGCTGGCAAGCTCTTGATAGAATCTGTCACACTTGAAATCACCTGCTCCTCCTCGTGAACAAGTTGTTCTTCGTCATCCTGTTGGGTCTCCCTGAAGTTATCGATTCTTCTGGAACGAGCGGCACCCAAGTCCACCAGCGTCATCCACAGGTTCGGCACGATCCTCATCAGGTTGGTCGAGTCGTCGTAGGCGAGCTTGAGGAGCACGACGTCACCCGCAGCAAGCACATCAGCTTGACGATGACACTGATCCATCGCCTCCTTCTCTGGAACTCCGCCTTGGATCAGCTTGCTCAGCTTGATGACGGACATCTCACCGAAGCAGAACCCAGCACTCAAAAGATCCACAGCGTGCCCGTCCACTTCACAGACACACTCACCGGAGGCAACCCAGTAAATGTCTTTCCCCACAGTCCCATGCTGCACGATGAGGTCGCCTTCATGAAACCTCTCCACCTGCAGCTTCTTTGCTATTGCCTTGATACATGACTCATGTACGTGCCTTGCCTTTACCAATGGCGACTGAACCAGCACAGCCATCTTCTCTGACAACGCCATCTCCTCAGCATCACTCAAACCCTTTTCCTCAACCATACAAGACCTCGAAGCACAAGATCCTTCCTTCATCTCCAACTTTGCATGGGCACCTGCAGCCACTGTCGTAGCAGGTTCTTGCATCCTTGCTTTCACAGCCATGATGTTGTGCATACATTCTGCTCCGTCACTCTCGATCATCACTCTCTTGGCCTGGGGGATGAAACTTATCCTTTCTCGTGAATTTGTTGTATCGAGCTTCTTCATCCAAGCTGATTGCAATTCATTAAGGGGGAAACATCGTCGGCGCGCGGTTGGGTTTGACCGAATGAGAGTCGACGCGTTGGCAAGTCGCTGTAAAGCTAGTTTGGCGGTAGGAGACAGCTCCGAGGGATAACTATCTTCAGAAGACTGTGCTATGTCTTCCATGATGAAGGAAGGATGGATACAATCCACTGATGGCGAAGATACACTCCACTGATGGCGAAGATACACCCAAAAGCTGGATCAACAATGAAATACCGTCCTGTTCAGTCTTCCTTCCCTCGTGTTGTCCTCAATATTCCTTCAACCTTGCTTCTTGCTGTCTTGAACGCTATCCTGTCCTCTCACGTATATCTACACTTCCCTGGCTCCCTTCCGTTCTATCCTGTGCTCGCCCTTAGGGGCAAACTCTTTGGGAACATTTCTGGTTTGGGGGTGGGGTGTTTATTTGGGGGTAGAGGGTAGTGTCATATGTGAAACAGTGGGGTGAATAATAGTATAGTGGACGGGTGATTGGGGAGAATCTGTAAGGGGGGTGGGTGGTTTAACTAAAAGCCGGGGTGAGCGATTGATGAAATTTGAGTGAGAGCGAGTGGAAAAGGTTTCGGTGGGGTGTATCGATCAAAGGGGGGGTTCGTTGATACTAGGGTAGAGAATCAGAGTACAATGTGTGGGTGATCCGTGGTTAAAAGTAGGGTGTGGGTAGTTGTCCGGATGAACCACTCAGGGGGTAGGGTGACTGCGATCAAGTGGTTATGTAGTAAATTTGAAGGGGTCTGGGTGGCATCCGTGCCGGGAAGAGAGTGTAACACATGGGCCAGCAACAATCAGCAAGGGTGGGTGGGGTAGTTGTGAGCCGGTGAAAAGGGAAGAGTAGGGGTAGTGAACCCTTCGAAAGGGGAATCTTGAGCTAGGGGTGGAAGAATCTAAAACATTTTATGGGAGTTACACATGACTTACCAGTCAAATGACCGGGTGGTAGGAAGATCACCAGTTGAAGGGTACATGATACTGTAAGGATCCAGGGGCAATGATGCCAAGAAAGAGAGGGGGTGGGGTGGAGGGTGGCATCCGGACGCCTTTACAAATAGGTTTTTGATTTCGCAGTACCTTACGACTGCGAGGAAACAGTCGGGTATAGAGGGGGACGGGGTGGTAGAAATTTATCAGACCTCCTCCCCAGTTTGTACCCCCAGAAGCCCTAGGGGTGGCCCTTGAAACCACCGGTCCTTGTAAAAGTCTCTTTTTTTTTGGGAATAAGCTGCATACTTGTCAGCCATTGTTATGCAGATACACGCGAGATCCTATAATTATACTATAAACTATATAATTATGTATATTTGTCATAATATTATGTCCAACGTCATATCTAGCCTCGGCCCCCCACTCCTTGAAATATAAAAGTATTTTTACTTGGCACGTCCTGCCGGTACCGATAGCGCAAACATGTACTACCACAAATACAATTACAGTACAGAGAATCTGCTATTTGTATTATCCTCTTCTGTTCCCAGTACCAATATTATGTACCGTGGTACTGTGCTCATCAAATCGTATAGTTTTTGGTACGGGCCCTCATCCACCTGCCAGTGGACAGATTCCACCCCCGTGCCCAGTGGATCACGCCGGGTCATGATTATGAAAGTATCTCACTGTCTTTGACTTCTGTCTGTGCCATTGGGGCTGACGACTTCTCTGTTACTCAACTCAACGCTAACAAGTTACCAATCAGAACGAGGACAACTTGCCAGGACTCGGGAGAGTCGAGGAGGCTTGACGGAGGCCTCACTGTCCGATTACACACGCAACTGTACGGCGGGAAGACTCTCGGATAAGAGAGAGAGCCAACCTTGACAAGGGCTATGCGCCACGGATAGTGAGGGGTCAGTCGTACTAAACAAGAGGGCCCTTACGGTCACATTCAGTTCACTACTGCGGCCAGTAGCTCAGAAATAATCTCTCCATGTTCGCACAGGCAGCCCTCTCATAAACTTCCCCTTCCACAGCAGCCTTCCCTTCTCGTCCCACATGCTCCCCTCTCCCTCCATCCTCCCTTCCTTCCACCCGCCCTTGTACGCCGCCTGCCCGGACTTGTAGAAGAGAACACCCGACCCATCGAACTGCAGGCGGAGGAAGCTGCCCCAGTAGAGGAGGTGGGAGGAGAAGGGATAGCTCATGACGTCCTCATACTTCCTTGGCATAGACTGCGGGCAAGGGGTCAGGAAAGCGGAAAGGAGGTGGGGGGAAGGACGGAGGAGAAAAAGAGTGTCTGAAAGTAGGAGGAAGAAAAACGAGCCAGAAGAGGATGATGATGATGATGATGACAAGCACGACTGCAATGACGATGGCGATGGTGGTGGTGGTGGTGATGCTTAGGAAAGCACAAACATGACAAGGATGATGACGATGCTGACCAGGAGGGGGAGGGTAAGGGATGGGATGGGGATGACGTGGGGGGGACAAGGACCTCGACACGACGGAGTTGATGGAGGAGGTTCCGGGCGTCGGAGCATTTTGGGTCTTTCTCCATGAAGACCTGAGAGCAGGAGGAAGGGAGAGGAGGGACTTCAGTCTGCACCTTGACGCGTTTTGCAAGGGTCAGGAGCTTCTTCATGCGCAGCAAGTTCTTGTGAGTCTGCGAGGATAGCGCTGCTTGTGGGATCTCGGTCTGAAGGGCCTGCGGTGCTGTTGAGCCACTGTGGAGATGGAAACAGGGAGCTGGGGAGGTTGAGAAGGAAGGAGGAAGGAGCCATTAGGGAAGGAAAGGAGGGGTGAGAAGGGGAAGGAAAGTAGCAGTGTGTGGAACATACAAGGCGGAGAACGAGGATGAAGAAATGCAGGAGGAAGCGGTAGAGGTGAAGTAGGATGAAACGGCGTGATGGAGAGGAGAAGAAAGTGGAAGGGACATCCATGTTACCTGAAGTGCGCTATCATGGTGAAGAGGAGTGAATTCAATGCCGTTCTTTTCCTCTTGTTTGCTGCGCTGACGCATCAACGCCGTTGCGATGCCCACGGGCAGGGCGAGAAAGTTCGACTTGTCGAGCTTTGCTTGCGAAGATGCTGACAAAGCATTCCAGTGAGGAGATGCATAGCAAGGAATAGGAAAATGAAAAGGAGGAAGTGGAGGAGGAGGAGGAGGATCAGCTTTGGAAGACAACCATGCCCAGGGCGGGAAGGACGAAGGAGCAGGAGGTGTATGGAGAGGAGAGCAGAAAGAGCATCTTGTTGAGGGGGTACCACCTGACTTGATCCCAGCAGGAGGGTGTTGCCCGGGAGGAAGAGTCCAGTGGAAGGAGGAGGGGACGGACATTCCCGGTCCGGGAAGCACACCTCTCTTCTGTGACCAGCGACCCAGCACTGCTCTCCCTCCATTGCTGCGCCTTCCTCCTCCCATCCAAGTCTCCACGGAGTTGCGGGAGGTGTCCAACCCGTGGAGGACTTTAGCTTGTCCAAGAGCAGCAGCAAACTTTGAGTTGGATAGCATCACGAAATGATCTACCACTATCCCGATCAGCACAATGGCTGCAATGAGCCAGACAAAGGAAGAGCGGAGGATTCGGAGGAAGAGAGGAGGAGGGCAGCATCTGACAAGCTTCTTCTGATCGTTGCTCGGTGCCTCTACGTCGGCATGCGCCCAGGTAGCTTCGAACTTTTGCATTGCACAGGGACGGTCAGTCCTCTACGCAGTGACGTGCCATGCCCTGTAAGGATGCGCTTAGGATAGAGGAGGATCAAGAGGAGAGGAGACTCTTGCAGGCTCAGGCACGAGGCAGGAAATGGAGATACGATGGTTGAACGAGAGGGGAGGAGGGGGGGGGGGGGAGGAGGGAGGGAGCGAGGGAGGGAGGGAGGGAGGGAGGGAGGCAGGGAGAGAAATGCTCAGTTAGGAAAAGGATCTAAGAGGGCGAGGAAGCCCGCATCAGAGAATTTCTGGATAGGGTTGGGTACTTCAAGTACGGGTACATTTATGGGCAAATAATGGGGTACTCACAACATGGTAGTGGGTAGTGAAGAGGATGGGTGGTACGGCTATTTCGGCGTTTCATGGCTCAAGAGCCTGAAGGCTGGACTGGAAGGGAGGAGGAGAGCAAGAGGAGCGATAGCAGGAGTTGAGACTCGCGACGATGAGGACGAGGATGATGATGATGATGAGGATGATGGCGATGATGCTGAGGATGAGGGTAATTTCGAACTACGAAGGTGGAAGTAGGGGATACATGTACAGCAGGACGGCAGGTAGGCGAGATTGATATCTATCTACATGGGTAGCTTGAGAGCTTGAGATGAGATCTATCATGGAAGATTGATAATATTCCAGCATATGAATGTGGTCCTGACATGGTTCCTTTCGCATTCAGCAGGAACAAAGAGCAGGACATGGTGCGGTGAGATCCTTCCGACGACGATGGAAACGATGGTATCGCACAGGAGGTGCAACGAAGAAGTTTCCATGGAGACGCGAGCATCCGCTCATCGGTATCTACAACATCCTCACGATCTTCCTGTTGTGAAGTGTGTCTGCAGTCGTGTCGCAAGGCTTGTTGGAGCAGGATGTAGTTTGGTCGCCCTGGTGGTTGGGCTGCTGTTGACAGCTGGCGATCTATCAAGCAGCCATGCTGTCAGTCGTCATAGGGACGCGCTGCTACAGAAGCTCAGCCCCAGTGCTCACCTTGCTCCTGCTGCGCTCGCCGCCGAACAGCTATGGAGGACGACCATTGGACGTTTTTTCGACGGGCAACTGCACCCTCCTCCTCCTTCCAAGGCCAAGAGCTATAGGAAGGAGACGAAGCATGATGAAGACCAGGATGATGTACAGACAGCGCTTGAGGAAGCGTATTCGCCGTCTGAAGATCATGATCCTCACGGAATGCTTCTTCCTTCTGCTGCAGCCGAGCAGAGCAGGTGGGAGCAGCAGGTGCTGTCGATGCAGCGGGCTCAGCTCAAAGACAACAGCGACATCATGCGGAACGTCGTCCTCCTGCATGCCTCGAAGAAGGGTCGCGCTGGAGCAGAGAAGAAGGGAGGGAGTGCGGAGGTGAAGCGCTCCGAAGCAGCGACAGGAGCAGGAGCAGCTCGACAGGTTTCATTCAAGCTGGTGAAGCTGGTTGGAGCAAGGCTGACAGGGGTGACGGTGGTTCAGGCTGACATCAAGAAGCTGGAGGCCAAGGCAAGAGTGGAGGCGCTGGCGAAGGTTCACTCTCAAGCAGGAGGAAGCGATACTGTAGGGAGTTGAAATGTTGTGACGTCAGCATTGATCGGCGTCTTACAGGCCCCCGCCCAGCACAAGAAGGCGATCGGTTCTAACAAGGTGTGTAGAGACTCTAAGAGGTGCTCGACCTGACTGAAGCCTCTGCAGGAAGGGGCAAACGATGCTCATCATGCAGCAAGCAGCGAGCATGTTGCTGCTAAGATCGAGGCCAAGTCGAAGACGTCGAAACAGAGCTTGACACGTGCCGCTGTGAAAACTGTATTGAAGAAAGTTTCGCCACCTGCTCCTGCTGCCAGCAGCATCGCAGGGTCATCGGACTCGGACAGCCGTGCTTTCGTGAGTGTCTTGGTCCTTTGAGGGCTGACAAGCAAGTAACACAACACTTGCCTCCCCAGCTCTCTGGTTTCTTCGACACTCTTGCTCGCAGAGATGAGGAGAAACACGTCCTGCATCTCTCAAAGTACCCTCGCGTTCAGTAAGTCCTCCTCCTCCTCCTCATACTGCTCCTCCTGTTCGTCATATTGCTCCTCCTCCTCCTCCTCCTCCTCATACTGCTCCTCCTGTTCGTCATATTGCTCCTCCTCCTCCTCCTCCTCCTCCTCTTCCCCGTACTGCTCCCATCAAACTCTGACACCCGTTTAGCACTGTTGCTCAGTTCCTCCCGGCTCAGATTGCTCCCCCTCGTCCTCCATCCTCTGCGTTGAAGCAGATGGAAACCGAAGTGTCATGGCTCAGAAAACGGTAAAAGTCTGAAAAGAAAGGAGGAGGAGGAGGGGGAGAGGAAGAGGGAGAGGAGGGGAAGGAGGAGGATCATGACGATGATATCAGGGTGGAGGCCTTGCAAGACGCGTTGATCTCTGAGCACAAGGATCTTCACATTCAACAGCAAAAAGTTTCTGAGCCGACGAAGACAGTGAAGCCTGCACATAACGTCTCCCTTCCTCCCGCCCGCAAGGCCAAGTCGCAAGGAGGTTCGAAGTGTCAGGAGGTGGGAGGCTTCCTAACGGGATCTGAACCAGCGCGGCTGCTTGTGATGAAGTCTCCTCCTCCCATGGGCTGCCCCATCTTTCCTGCCCCCGGCGAGGCTCTTCCTGCCAAGTGCTACCAGGTGAGGGAGGAGAGAGGAGAGAGGAGGGAGAAGATAGAGAGGAGCAGGAAAAGGGAGATGGAGGAGGGAGGAGGGAGGAAGGAGAAGAATGCGGTTCTGAATTCTTGTCCTCCTCCAGTCGATTGCCGGCAGCGAAGTGCTCAAGAGGTCCTCCTCGCAGATGACTGTGAAGTTGAGCAGGTAGAGGAGGGGAGGGAGGAGAAGGGAAGAGAGGGACGGGGAGGAGGGAAGGTGAGAGGAGGGAGGTGGGGAGGGGGGAAAAGGGATGGCAGGGGGGAGGAGATGGTGATAAATTCTGCAGATGTGCGGATGGATCGGTTCGTTTTCAGTGTCCGGGCAAGCAGGAGAGCTCGTATGATAGTTTTTGTGAATACGATTGTTGAGGAATTTCAGTGATGACTCTATTGCTGTTGCTGTCCCTTGCCAAGGGCCCCACTGACTTGAGAGATTTCTCTTCAAGTCTCCTTGACGTCGTGAGGGAACACACGATACAGAAGAGACGGTTTGTTGAAAATGGGAGGAGGAAAGAGGGGGGAGGGGGGGGGGGGGGGGCGGAGGGTAAGTTCGAATCAATTGGATGACATTCGAGGAATTTCACGTGTCTGGTGTTAAGCTGTGAGGTCCAACGTGTCTTGCCAGCGACAAGTGAAGGAGCGTCTCAGCTCGTCGGTCATGCTAAGTAGAAGCCCCAGCCCTCCTTCCAACTCCTCACGTTCCACTCCTGCATCTGACCTGAAGCCCAACAGATCAGAAGACATGAAGCAGACGAAAAGGATGGTGTTGGTGTTGTTGTTGTTGATGATGATGATGATGATGATGAGGAGGAGGAGGAGGAGGAAAGGGAGAAAGGAGAAGGGGGAGGAGAGGACGATGAAGGTGTGTAAGAGCGTCGATGAGATCTGGATGAGTTTCCTGACCATCTGATCTCCCGCAGTACATGAAAGTCTCATGGTAGTCTTTGTCGACAAACTTCATCATCTCCGTCAGGAATGAAGAGGAGGGAGAAAGGAGAGGAGAGGGAGGGAGGGAGGGGAGGGAGGGGAGGGAGGGGAGGGAGGGAGCAGAGAGGTGAAGGGAGGTGCAAGAGAACGTACCTCCTGCAAGAACAGGACCATCGGCCTCACATCTGATCTGCTTCAACATCAGGAAGGGTTAGGAAGACGTGTGCCACCGTCACAGGGCACCTGATAGGAGGACCAGAATCGTCCTCAAGGTCGAGACAGAGCTGTCGTTGTACCTCCATTCTGCCGACATCCACGAGCAGCAAGCACTGAGATACGATGAACGCACAGCAGGGGAGAGGAGACGGGCTCGTACCCCCGTCGCTCCGCAGCAGAGGAGGGGTCGACCTAGCGTGCGAGGGTTGGGCACGAACTCGAGGGAGTGTAGAGTTCGGTTAAGATGGAGATCCTGGGAAGGTGTCAGAGAGCAGCAGACTAAACTCGTTCCTCTTACTTTGATTCTTGACCAAGTTGTCATGTTGTAGAAGACAAGCTTGTTCCTGTCCGCCCCAACGCATCTTCAACAAGCCCGTCACGACTCTCTCCTTTTCGTTGCAGACCACATACAGGATGTCATCGGAGCACGTCAGGTGCGATATCTCCGCACTTGCATCTTGCACTACGACCCGAGAGACCATCGCGTCCACGTCAATGCAGTGAACCTGTTCCTCCTCTCAGCCACACGCAGCAGTAGCGGCACGAGACCTGGCTCCCCACACTAGCCACCAGGCACTCCTGCTGCCTGACCCGAGCAAGCTGCATGCAGCTGATGGGCGACAAAGTGACTGCACAAGCAGTGAGGGGGCGGCAGAGGCGGCAAGGAGCTTGCCAGCAGCTTCTTCTAGCAGGTCCTCCCCTCCTTGTCTCTCCCCTGACTTCACCCGCCATCGCTTGATGCTGCCGTCGGATGAGGCCGTGAAGAACCGGCTGCTTCCCTGCTGCCGCACCATTCCCGTCACTCGCCCGGCGTGAGCTTGAAGTTTCTGAGAGATGAGACGAGGAATGGTCAAGCGAGAGCAGAGGGAGGGAGGGGCGATGAGGGTGAGGAAGAAGTACGCGAGGAGGGAGGGGAAGGGAGGAGGAGAGGAGGAGAGGAGGAGAGGAGGAGAGGAGGAGAGGAGGAGAGGAGGAGATCTACCTTGCGACATCGCGATGTCTTGATGGACCATACCTTCATCTCACCACTGGAAGACACGCTGACAAGCATATCCTCGATCGCCTAGTTTGTTGTGAACAAGCAGTCGAAACAGCAGTGAAGGCTCACCAGCAGGCCTCCAACCGGATCTCGATGCGCCTGGTACTCATGTACCTTGTCCCAACTGTGATGCATGGATTCTTCTTCCTCTTGATCTCCATCAACATGAACATCATCTTCGCTGTTTTCTTGACAACAAGTCAGTTTGCAGTCCTGGAGTTTGCGGTCCTGGGAGACGTGGGGAGTACCTGGAGTAGAGTATTCCTTGGTGCAGTAGTACGGGTACTTAGAGCGTCCTCGCTTCCACTCCATCTCTACCACCTCCCCTGTCTCCTTTCCCAGAAACAGCTGAGTGCCGTTGGCTGCCATCGCTGTCACACCAAGATTCGTTCTCCCTCCTCGCAAGCGAGGTCCCATGCACTCGCTGCCCCCTCTCCTACAGGCTCCTCCTCCTCCTCCTCCTCCTCCTCCTCCTCCTCCTCCTCCTCTCAGCACGCTGCTTCCTCCTGCTCTGTCCCAGCCTTCGGCATCCGCCGCCATAGCAAGCGCTGCCGCCACCATGGCCAGAATCCGCATGTCGTAGCCAGGAGATGTGAAGGAATGAGGTCGAAGGGGTCATGTGGAGCATCGAAAGGGGATTGGAGGGGGTGGGGTGGATAATGCGACCAGTGGTGACAATGCGGATTTCGAGATGGAGGCGTAGTTTGTGATGGCGGTGGAGGTGATGAGAGAGCGAGAGACAGACAGTCTTGTGATGGAAGACGAGGAGATGTACAAAGAGATGAGATGGCAAGAAGATCTCTCTCCATGATGATGTCGTGGAAGCAAGGCAATCAAGGGGGAAATCAAACAATCTGATGTACATGGCGGCGAAGAAGTTTGTTTCCTGCTTGTTGATAGCATGGACTAGTATACCCCAGCAAGAAGGAACAGTTGAGAGAATCTCTCAAACTTCAGAGAGCTCTCCAGCTAGATGCCATCTCTTGAACTTGCGCGGAGGAGCGGCGGTGATGACTGAGTTCGATGCTCTCGCCAAGAAACTCAGAGGGAATTTCACCTCCTGTTGCTCTTCTCCCCTGAATATGCTCGACAGGGTGGCAAAATCGTACAAGAAGAAGATGAAGTTGAGGAAGAAGGAGAAGAAGGAGAAGAAATCACAGACGAGAATCGAGATCTTTGACGAGCTGCAGGTATTTCATAGTGCAGACAAAGTCGGTTGTCAAGATGACATTCAAGACCAGGTCAAGCATGATGTGCATCAGATGCTCCATGATGTGCATGCCATGTTGAAGACAAACGGGACGCTGTTGCAAGTAGCTTTCCTAGCTGCTTTGTCTCTCCACTGACCGGAGCAGAGTCAGCAAATTTCCGGCATCCTCCGTTCTCTGGAGGCTCTCCCTCCCCTACATGCAGCAGCTGCTGATCTTGTACTCTTCTTTCTTCCTTCTTCCTTCCTCCTTTACCCCTTGCTTCGCTTCTCGTCCTCGCTGACCTCTTCCTTCGCTTCTCCTCCCTTACCCTTACCTCTCCCTTTGTGCCTCCTTCTCCCTCCCTGACCTCCCGCAGCTCCAGCTCATCCTCTCTCATCGATCCCGACGACCTCTCCTCCTCCCGGTCGCAGATGTCGCTTGCTCCGACGGTCGACTGAATCAAGAGCTGCAGATGCTGTTCGCCTCTGCCAGACTTGTCGCCGCCATGCGCCCTCCTCCTCCGACCCTCCTGTCTATACTCGCTCCTCGGCTTGTCTCTCGACTTTCGTCAGGTAGTGACGTGAAATAGGGAGGAAACGCAACTATCGTCGTCCTCGTCCTCGTCCTTGTCCTCGTCCTCGTCCTCGTCCTCCTCGTCCTCCTCGTCCTCCTCGTCCTCCTCGTCCTCCTCGTCCTCCTCGCGCTCGTCGTCCTCTTTCTCCTCTACTTCTCTACCTCTATCTCTTTCTGCTCTCATCTGTCTGATCACGATTGAGAGAATCAACTGAATGTGATGCGTCTGCTTCAGAGAACGTGACTATCAGCCCTCGAGAGCTTATGAGGACTGCAGTCTTGTTTCAAAGGTCCTCGTCCTCGTCCTCGTCCTCGTCCTCGTCCTCCTCGTCCTCCTCGTCCTCCTCGTACTTCTCCTCTTCCCTCTGCGCTGCTCCTTCTGCTCCCCCTTCCTCTCTGCTCTCGTAGAGATAACAAGATGTGCAGTCGAGGCAAAAGTCACTCTAAGCTCTTCCTCCTGCTCGAGCAGCAGTCACTCAGTCTTGGCCTCTCTGCCTTCTCCCCGCGTCTCTTCATGCGCCTGGTGTTCGCCATGGCCGAGGGCAAGCAAGGGTCGCCCACGTTCTGGGCCTCTGTGCGTGATCGAGCAAGGAAGATGGCGGTGGAGGGGGAGGGAGCGGACGACGTCGCGAGATTCGTGCGAGGAGAGTTTGGGTTCTCCTCCTCCTCACCCTCCCTCAGGCCTGGGCCCTCGGTGTGCGGGGGATCCTCGAGGCCGAGCCCTTGTGGAGGATGGAGGCGAAGCTGAAGGAGGCGGAGACTGTGAAGAGACTGAGCACACAGGTGAGGCAGGAGGAGGGGAGAGAAGGGCATGGGGGAGGCGAGAGGGAGGAGGGGCAGGGCAAGAGGAGGCAGCGGTAGGGGTTGCAGGGGAGTGACTCCCGTCAGGCTTGGGCGAAGCTGCTGTGGCTGGTGGCCTCCTCCCGCAAAGTTTCTCCTGCTCTCGTCGTGTCCTCTCTGCTGCCTGCGACGCTGGGAGGAGCGAAGTTCAGCTCGAAGCTCTCAGCGGAGGTGAAGATGGGAGGGCTTGGCGGGAGGCTGAGGAGGACGAGCAGGAGCTTGTCAGCGCCGCATGGTCTCTGCAGCAGGTGCTGGAGAGGAAGCAGAGGAGCGAGAAGATGCAGGAGTGTGCGAAGATCCTGCGAGCAGAGGTGAGTCAGACAAAGCGAAGCAGTTGAGATGGAAGGAGGAGCAGGAGGAGCAGGAGGAGAGGGCGAGCCTGAGCTTGTTCTTCAGGTTCTGTCGCGTCCTCCGGCCTCTTGCGGCTGGTCTGAGCAGCAGCTGTTTTCCCTCACCAGGAGCATGGCAAACCTCAAAGTCCTCGACTTGGACAGCCTGCAGCACTTGTACTCCTGCCTGCTGTCCGCCCAGCACAGGGAGGAGAAGATGAATCTGAAGCAGGTGAAAAAAAGAGAGCGTCTCTCCTCCTTCTCGTTTCTCGACCATTCTCGCTCTCCTCCCTCCCCTTTCTCCTCCTCGCTCTCCTCCCTCCCCTTTCTCCTCCTCGCTCTCCTCCCTCCCCTTTCTCCTCCTCGCTCTCCTCCCTCCCCTTTCTCCTCCTCGCTCTCCTCCCTCCCCTTTCTCCTCCTCGCTCTCCTCCCTCCCCTTTCTCCTCCTCGCTCTCCTCCCTCCCCTTTCTCCTCCTCGCTCTCCTCCCTCCCCTTCCTCCTCCTCAGCCTGTCCAACAGATGCAAGACCTCATGCAGGAGGTCGCCAAACTTTCTCTTCCTCTCTGCCCCGGGGGTCCCGTGCAAGCCTTGTTCAATCACTTAACTGCAAAGGTCTCAAATTCTTGTCTCGCTGCGTTGCTCCTTGCTGGTGCTGGTGGTGCTGGTGCTGGTGGTGCTGGTGGTGCTGGTGCTGGTGGTGCTGGTGCTGGTGGTGCTGGTGGTGCTGGTGCTGGTGCTGGTGCTGGTGCTGGTGCTGGTGCTGGTGCTGGTGCTGGTGCTGGTGGTGCTGGTGCTGGTGCTGGTGCTGGTGCTGGTGCTGGTGGTGCTGGTGCTGGTGGTGCTGGTGCTGGTGCTGGTGCTGGTGCTGGTGCTGGTGCTGGTGCTGGTGCTGGTGCTGGTGGAGCTTCTTGTAGTCTATCTCTCACTATCCTCTAAGGTTTTGGCTCGCCCCTCGAACGAGTTCGGGTTTCGCTACCTCACCCCCATGTTGTGGTCCTGCGCCAAGTGCCAAGTGCTGTCTCGGGTGTGTCAGGAGGAGGAGGGAGAGTGAGGGGAAGATCGGGATGGTGGTGGAGAGGGCAGTAGCAGCGAGAAGGGAGGAATGGAAGAGAGAGGGCAGATGAGATGGATGGGAGGACGACAAGGGAGGGAAGAGGAGGAGGAGGGAGGGAGGGAGGTGAAGAGACGAAGGAGGAGTTTGATGTGTGATGTAGGAGCTGGTGGAAGCAGTCAATGACAGGTTCAGGAGGAAAGAAGTCCCCATGCCCAAGCCGTCAGTCATGGCCACCATTGCCTGGTCCCTCTCAAGATCTGAATTCCTGGTGGGGAGGGGAAGGGGAAGGGGAAGGGGAAGAGGAGGAGGGAATATGTAGGAGGAGCAGGGGTAGGAAGGGCTGACACGAGCTTCAGTTGTTTGCTTCCGAGGCCTTCAACTTCATAGCTCAGTCTATCACCAGCGCACAGCTCCTTCACTGCACCTCACAGGTACCGCATGCTCCTCTCCCTCCTCCTCTCATCCTCTCTCAGGACGTCGCCAACCTCGTCTGGGCGCTCGCCCGCAGCTCGCTCGTCCCTCCCACTCATCGCTTCTGGCGAGGTACAGAGAAGTAGCTCTGGTGCTAGTGCTGCTGCTGTTTCTGCTGGTGCTGCTGGTGCTGCTGCTGCTTCCCTCTATCTTATTCTCTCGATCTTTCGCGCTAACTTGTAATCAGATGTGGAGCAACATCTTCAGGGAGACTTGTCGAGGTCAGCAGCAGCCCAGCTCCTTCCATCTCAAACGCTCCTCCCTCTAACTCTCCCGCGTCTTCCCTCTCCTCCCCTTCCCCCCCTCTCCCTCTCTCTTCCATCTCTTCACCTGCTTGTCTCCCTGTCTTCTCTCCCTCATACGCAGCAGGTTCAACGTGCAGGAGCTCGCAAACCTCGCCATGGCAGGCGCCATCCTCGTCTGCGGGGGAGCAACACCGCTAGCATGGGGAGGAGTGCTCCGCTGCTCACTTGCGCGCGTCGAGCAACTCGGAGAAAGAGAGGCTGCGCAGGTATAGGAGGAGGAGGAGGAGGAGGAGGAGGAGGAGGAGGAGGAGGAGGAGGAGGAGGAGGAGGGCGACGGCTGAACTCCTACAGGTTGCGATGCTCCACCTGGCAAGCTTACCCGATGGAGGCTCGGAGCTCTCCCTCCCTCCCTCTCTTGCTTCTCGCATGCCGGGGATCCAGGGGAGGACGAGATCGTCTGCCTTACACTACGAGGTCGAACCCTCAACTCCCCCTCCCCCTTACCCTCCCCCCCGTCTCCCCACCCTCCCTCTCTTCCTCTTCCTCCCCTTCCTGCTTGTCAGACGGTGGAGCAGGTGGAGGAGAAGCTGCGTCTTGTTCCTCTGGCCTTCAGATGTGAAGTACCGGTGCTCTCCGGGCTCTACGTGGTGGATCTTGTTGTCGATATGGACGGGACGAGGATCGCGCTTGAGGTGAGGGAGGAGGAGAGGAGTGAGACCTGTTGTGATAGAGAGAGAATGATGGCTGCATCTGTCGTTGTGAATGATGAGGATGGTGTTGGTGGTGATGAAGATGTGTATGTTGTTGTTGTTGATGGTGGTGATGAAGATGTGTATGTTGTTGTTGATGATGGTGATGGTGGTGATGAAGATGTGTATGTTGTTGTTGTTGATGGTGATGGTGGTGAACAAGATGATGTGGATAATGAGGAGGAGCTCAGAGGCGAGCAGGTCGACGGGCCCTCGCACTTTCTCCTTTGTCCGCCGGAAGCAGCGACCTCAGACGCCCTGCTGTTGCATGGCGACCTGTGGGTCCCGACAGCAGCAACTCGTCTTAAGAGGTACCTGCTGAAGAAGGAGGTAACCGGCCCGAGTGACCTCCAAGAGCTGACGGGCTGCAAGGGATTCGTGCTCGTTTCCGTCCCGTCCATGGAGTGGGAGACAGATCTCGTACGAAGGTTCCACCTACTCTCCGTCCACATTATCTCCTCCTACTGCCTTCTACCTGCTGCCTGCTGCCTGCTGCCTGCTGCCTGCTGCCTGCTGCCTGCTGCCTGCTGCCTGCTGCTGCTCTGCCGTGCTGTCATGCTGTTCCTCTCCTGCTCT
>NW_005434613.1:489551-494808 GCF_000315625.1 Guillardia theta CCMP2712
CCTCCTCTCCCTGTCCCTCCCTGTCCCTCCCTGTCCCTCCCTGTCCCTCCCTGTCCCTTCCTGCCTGCCTGCAGTCGTCCTCTCTCCTGCCATCAGGCTATAGGTTCGTGGCAAAACTACCCCTACCTACCGACTGTGTAAAACCCCTACCCCCACAAAGCCGTACTTCTTATGGTACCCCTCATTATAAGTGAAAATACCCCACCCTTTGATAAGCCAAACTTTAGTGATTTACGTCAGACCCCAGCAGATCACTCCGTTCACTACCCCTACCAGCTCCAGCGGACAATCCCACAAAACATGGTGAAATTTCACAGTATATTTGAATTATTTCGTGAATATTTCGAATGTGATGCAGAATAAATGTCGTGGGGCATCAAACTCCTGCCGAAGCAACCAAAAAAAAAAACTTAACCTTTAATCGACAAAAGGACTCCCGAAGGAGTCCTGGACCAGCATGACAGGGGTCATTGATAGGTTTCAATCACCCATCCAATGGGGCTGTATGAGGGTCTTAAAAAAGAAAAAAAAATCTTCCCGCCTTCCCGGAGTCCGACGGAAAGTTTGTGGCTGCTCGTTTCATCTTTATTCAAAACCATTCACGAGAGTCGTCAAATGTGGGTTATACTCGAGACTCAAGGCAGAGAACAGATCGATTTTAGACGTGATCGACAGATGGGTATTACATATCAGTCAGATCACATCAAGAGGCAGTATGATATTCAACTGTTTTCTGATATGGGGCAGGGATACAGGGAATTTACGATATGTAGTGGATGAAATCAAGAGAGCCAAATCGACCTTTTTCTGGAATGTTTTTACACTTGGAATGGAACAACATAGCCGTACAGATAACAAGTATCCAACTCTACAACGTTTCTGGTCAGAGAAAAGACATCTTTTCGTTGATTTATGTAGAATTCGAGGAGACTCGCAAGCTATTGTATTCGCTGCAAATCAATATGGAACGAATTTCTACCAAGACCTGAAAGCAAATTTTACAAACCGATTGGAAAAGTTCATTGCCGAATTCTGCAAAGGAGAGTTACATATTAACCATCAGCAAGAAATCGAAGACGTGAAGAATGTATTGTTTCAAAGGAAAGATTACGAGTTGAAGACAGAAGTGTTTAACAGGAATAATTCACAGCAGATAGGAACCTTCATCGACCATATGAAACAACTAATTGGATTATCGGGGTACGAAGATCTTTTTAGTTTCAAATATGACAAATTTGATCATAGGTTGCAGAAAAATCTGTTTGAGATAATCGAGACACACATGTTCATGTTGAAGTTCTTCGAAGATCGTGGTCTCTCGAAAAAAACATTCAAGGCAGCACCAATGTCGAAATTCGGCAGAAAACATCTAACAATCGATAATGATGTGATGTATTACATTTTGAAAGAAGCGAACAGTTTGAAACCGGGAGAAGATAAAAAATCGTTCATGAGAATAGATCAAACTTTGGAGAACTCTAAGAATTTCAGAAGGATTTTCGACTGTTCGAATCTGTTCAGAGATCAGAGAGAGGAGATTACAAGTATCACGACAGACGGTGTATCGGTTTGTTTTCGCTTCACGTTAATTGTCAAAACAATCGATGGACTCGAACAGGAACCTTCATTGCGCACTACCAAATGGCTTGCCGATAGAAAAAGGGCTGAACGGAAATCGGCGAAGAAGATATCAATATCATACAAAGTATTACATGAAAATTCAGAATACCAAAGAGAGATCGAAGAATGTAAAAATTGCCCAAGGGTAATTGCGATCGACCCTGGGAGGAGCGTCATTATATCGGCCGTCGAACAATTCAGAGATGATCAACAAATAATCAGAAAAAGATTTCAGTTTTCGAGAAAACAATATTATCACGAGTCACATCTGAATCGCAATAAAAAGAAAAGAAAGACGTGGGATCAAGATATTCAATCGACATTGCACTATCTCAAGGGGTTCTCGAGTAAGTCTGGCGGCAGTCTATCAAGATTCGAAGACTATCTTCTTGCAGTTACAAGTCATTGGGAGGAGTTAACTTCGCATTATTCAAAGCGAAAATACGCCAGGATGAAATTCGACATCTACATTTCGAAACGAAAGTCAGTCGACAGGTTTATCCGTACAATGAAAGGAAAGGGAGAAATAGAACCTGTTATCGCATATGGAAATGCAAGGTTCCCGTCTACAGGACGTCGAGGAGAAAGGCCTGTACCGGTCAGGTGGATAAGAAGAAGATTCGAGAATCACTACAGAGTCGTAGATGTTGACGAATACCGTACTACCAAGTGCTGTAACGATTGTGGTTCTGAGCTCGATGTGCTTCGACGGATTGAAAATACAGGGAAAGAACCAGACGAGACCTGTAGGTTGAAAACAAGGAAAAGTGAAGTACGAGGATTGAAATTTTGCAGATCATCGAGGTAATGTCAAGTTTTGTATACTCCTGTAATTCACCTTTTCATCTAACTGTTATCGTGACAGCTGTAAAGGAAAGCCGATCAAATCCAGGGACTTGAATGCTGCACTGAATATACTCACTTGTTTCAATGTGTTTCCTGAAAGACCGAATCACCTACGTCGCCCCTGAGGTGAATTCAATGATTGTTGTCGCCCCCTCCCTACCCAGACTGCGTCCCTCGGGACTCGATGCCTAATTCCCTGCCTGCCTGCCTGCCCGGTGCCTGCCTCCATTATGATCCGATGTTTACGACATGTGATCATTGAAGTGACTGACTGGCATCATTTGGTAGGATTCATGTAAGGCTCCAACAACATCCGAAGACAATTTGGCAAAAAAAAACAACTGCCGTTGTATGACGGAGAGTCGCGGCTCTCAATCATACGACGGCAGTTCTGTGCGAAAACTTAGTTCGTCGTTCAGAAGGGTATTCACATATTCCGTCACATCATGAGGGAGAGTACCCGTGGTAGATAGATTCGTGGCGTTTATCTATTAAAGTTACAAAAAACAAGTTTCACTTAACCGCCGGGGTGGTTCCTATCGTGAGTCTACCCCCCGGGCCCCGGGCTGAATCTTCAGTGTCGCTCAGTTGTTCCCCCGGGCCCGAGGTGGGGGATGAGGGGCACAAATCCGAGTGGGGATGAGGGCCCAGCGCGCACATAAGGAGACGACGGGTGGTCTGCAAATGGAGGCGGATCTATGGTAAGAAAGAGGGGTAGTATACGAGGGGGGTGGAGACAGATTTGTATCTTGGGGGTGGGGTATTTGAGCATTGGGGTAGAGGTCCAAATGGAGTACATGGAAGGGGGTGAAAGCAGAGCATTCATAGTACCCGAAATAGTCTGAAGAGGGGGTACTAGGGAGAGAGGGTCTGTTCATCAGGGGTACCAGTGTTTTTTTTGAGGGAAGGGGGTACATAGAAAAGCATGATCGAGAAGGTCTGGCATAGGGGGTGGGGTAGAAAGGAGAGGGGTGGGGGTAGGGGGTCACGAGGTTGGAGGCCGCGAGGAGAGGCCGCCATGATGAAGAAGGTGAGGGCGACAAAAATGAGAAGAAGATGAGAAGATGAGAAGATGAGAAGACGATCAGTTGATATAATGATGATGTGATGATGCTGTACGTCATGATGGCGAAGATATGTCGATTAGAGGAGGTGGAGCTAGCGCTTGATATGAAAATTGTATCGTACAATGGTGGAAGCGATAGATACCAGTCGGTTTTACCAGAAGTGAAGAGAGTGTAAAAGTAGATGATCGATTCCTGTTGTAACAAGAGTAAGAATGAGAACCAAGTGACGCAAAGGCTAAGTTGACAGCAAAGAAAGGGTACATAGACATCTATTATAGAGTTTGTGAGCATGACGTCATTGGGGGTAGTTTGTTTAAGTCAAGGAGTACAGGGACGTGTGAGAGTCGCTGGCAAAGTATTTGAAGTTAAGAGAAGTCAGTTTCATGTGATGTATCAAAGAACATTCGTTTCCATGATCCACTGGAACAGCACTATGGTTATGAAGTCAGATGTCACTTGGAAAGTCTCTGTGCCTAATGGGATGGAGAGAGGGGAGGAGATGAGAATTTAGATCGATGAAATGTTGTTGGAATGAGTGAGTACTTTATGAAGCTATCGATAGGTTATGTTCTCAGATGCATCTGATGGATGGTGGTGTTGATGCTTGAAGATGGGATTTGTTTTTGTGGACCATGGAGTGATACTCCATGATGGCGATGAGAGGTCGATATGAGAGTCCTTTGATCTGTCAATGGTGTACGCAGCTTAGTAGCAATGTCGACAGTAGAAGCAGCCGGTAGGAGCAGCCGGTAGGAGCAGCCGGTACCAGTGAAGCAGTAGTGACAAGCAAGGAAGTCAAAGGATGTAACACGATAAGATGAGAAAGTGGAAGTGGGTTTGGAATTGTGCCTGGTTAACATAGACGAGGAAAGGAGAGGACAGTTGCTTGCTGTTTTTCGTCTCATCTTCTTCTTGGCTCCTCCTGACTCCTGCCACCAGTTGTGTCTCTTTGCTGCCGCTGTCGCATCCGCCGCAGCCTTCGCTCCTGGACTTCCGTCCGCCCAGCGCGTTCCTAGCAAGGCTGCGCTGGTACTGGAGGGAGAAGGGAAAGAAAGGGAGGAGGGAAGCGATGGGGGAGGGGAAGGAGGAAGGGAGGAGGAGGAATGAGGATGATTGAAGTGCGCAGACCAACCTTCACATGGGCAAGAACATCTACGAGAAGAAGGATATCGTCAAGCAGGTTTCCGAGGACCTCGCCAGCTCTCAGTTCATCTTCTCCACGGAAATGAAGCAGATCACTGTCCCCCAGGTGAGGAGCGAGAGATGGACGGAAGGGCGGTAGGGAGGGGGGGTGGGGTCGTCGCTCCTCGGTCGTCTCCTCATGGCCCCTCAGATCCGTGAGCTTCGCTGGAGTCTCCCGGAGGACTCTAAGGCCTCCTGCATCAAGAACCGCCTCCTCAAGGTAGGAGGAGGAGGAGGAGGAGGAGGAGGAGGAGGAGGCTCACTGCAAGACAGAGAGCGGCGGCGGGAACCGAGGTGGGAGGTTGGTGAAGGATGCGGCTAAGGGATCGGACAACCTCTGGGTGTTCGTTGGAAGTGACATCAAGGTACTTTCATAGTCTCTCCTCTTACCTTCTCCTCGTTTGTTTCCCTCTTTTCCCGACCAACCTCCCCATGAGTACCCGATGGTACGACCTCTCTTCGACCGACTCTTTGCCGTTGGTACTCGCCCTCGAACTGGCACCCATCAGGTCCTGAAGACCTCCTGGATCCTGGAAACAATG
>NW_005434612.1:0-14201 GCF_000315625.1 Guillardia theta CCMP2712
TCGCTCGCTTCCTCTTCCTGTGGCAGGTCGGTTTCCCCAGCTGTTCTCTAGCTGCTGACCTGGAGCAGGAGATCGCACGAGCTCCTCTTGCCGCGAACGTTGTCGACATATACAGCCAAGTTCTTGAGGACGGTCAAGGTCAGACCACCGAGGCGAATAAGAGGAGAGGAGAGGAGAGGAGAGGAGAGGAGAGGAGAGGAGAGGAGAGGAGAGGAGAGGAGAGGAGAGGAGGAGAAAGGGGAAACAACAGAGCAGGAAGAGGCAGAAACGTGAGTGACAACAATGCAGGTGATGCTCAAGTATCAAATTTGTTCGGAATGACACGAGTTGAAAAGACTATTCTTTAATTAATAAACGTCTAACACCCTGAGAGCTGCTTTGCATCTCATCTCTTTTCTCAACCCACTCACACCTTGTAGTTATTGTTCTCGTCCTCGATGCCTCCCTTTCTCTTCCACTCCTCCATGTCCGGCTTCACATCGGGGAACCAGTTGTACTTGTTCATCGTCCTCACCACCACGATCTTGATGCAGTCCTGAATGAACCACCAGATAATGGAGTAGATCCACACCCACAGCGGCATCGTCTTGTACGTTCCCAGCGCCAGCCCCTTCACTGGCAGCCCGTCCAACTCGCTCTCGGGCCAGAAGGAGGCGAGGAAGGTGGAGATGACGAGGGAGCAAAAGATGGCGAAGAGCATGGGCTTGCCGGGCTCCACGGTCCAGAAGGGAGAGTCGAGGGCGCGGCAGGAGAAGAGCGTCAAGAAGTCCGCGAGCGCCACGTTGAGGTAGAGCATGGTGATGATCTTGCCGTACTCCATGGGAGGGATGCCGAGACCAGCGAAGGCTCCGGTGGGGTTGTTGGAGTCAAGCGCCGCCCAGAGGAGGAGGAGCGACGAGGCCGTCGCAATGAGAGCAAGGAGGCCCGAGACGACGAAGAGTCTGGTAAGGTTCCACTGCTCGGGGGTGGTGGAGGGGCTGACCTTGTCGTAGCCGATGGAGATGAGGGAACCATCGTTGAGCAGGGTGATGAGCATGAGAAGGAGAACAGGAAGCTTGAAGAACTCCGGCCACTCGACGCACGTCTGGGTGCTGCCTGACCCGCTGCAGATAGGGAGGACGATGGAGCAACCAGTGTCGAACATCTCTGGGTGGTCGAAGTAGGTTGCGTTCAAGGTGATGCCTTTAGACTGCAAGAAGCTGTCTGCGGGCCCAGCATATCCCCTCGGGCAATATCCAGTCTGTCGAGGAACGCCCATGTAAACGTTGGAGTAGTTTCCAGTACCGGGGAAGCCGCTGGCCTTGTAGTACTTGTAGGGAGGGAAGGAGAAGACAGCGATGAAGAAGAAGATGAGGAGCTGAAGGGTGGCCGCGATACGGTAAAGAAGGAAATTCTTCAACCTTCCAAAGATCTCTCGGCTGACGATAATGCCGTCCACGACCACGCTCAGTCCCTCTCCCGTCAGCACAATGTCTGCCGCTGCTCTTGCCGCATCTGTAGCGCCCTGCACAGCAATCCCAACGTCCGCGCGCTTCAAGGCTGGCGCGTCGTTCACTCCGTCTCCCGTCATCCCGACCCTGAAGCCAGCCTTCCTCAGAGTCTCCACGATGAGGTACTTGTGCTCCGGAAACACTGAGGCAAAGCCGTCCGCGGGACAGATCTTGGTGCCGTACTGCTCAACAAGATCGTCGGGTACTGACCCTCCCTCTCCGAGCACTGGAAGACCATCAGCTCCAAAGATTGACGAGCCCATTCCGAGCACGCGTGCAGTCTCCTTCGCGATCACCTGTACACACATGTCACCATCCCCCCCTGATCCTTCCTCCTCCTCGCTCTCACCAGGTGATCTCCAGTGATCATCTTCACGTACACTCCGTACTTGTTGCACATCTCGATGGTGTGCTTAGTGTCGGGGCGAGGGGGATCCAGGAAGGTCAAGATCCCAAGCATCCTCCACTTCCCATCCTCGTCGTCCATCCTCGCCAACGCCAGGGATCGGATGCCTCGGGTTCCGAGCTCGTGCACCTTGGCGTCTACAAGAGGCTTGATCTCATCCTTGTTGTGGCACATGTTGAGGATCACGTGCGGGGCTCCCTTAGTCACCCGAAAGATCTTTCCGTCAGGGCCTTGAAGCTTCCCCTCAGTCCTCTTCGTTCGCGGATCGAAGGGAGTGAACTCCAGCTGGGTGTAGGCGTCGCACTTGGACAGATCCTGCCCTGACGTCTTCAGTACCATCGTGTCCAGCGCATCGCGAGGAGGCTCCTTCCACTTCGCCGCAAGCGCCGCCTGGAATAGCACCGTCTCGTACGTCTCCCCGGGGCTGTACGTCGGACAGTCCTCTTGGATCACCATCTACCATAGCACCGTCAGCCACTCGCACTCGCAACCTCGCACAAAGCTCACCTTGTTCAGCGTCAGCGTTCCGGTCTTGTCCGAGCAGAGCATGTCCATGCCCGCCATCTCCTCGATCGATCCAAGACGAGTCACGATGGCACCGCGAGCCGACAACTGCCTCGAGCCAAGAGCGAGAGTGGTGGTGGTCACGATCTCAATCGCCAGGGGGATGGAAGCAACCAGAACCACCACGGCAAAGCTCAGCGATTGACGAACAATCTCGCCCTGAGAGATTTGGTGTTGCGGAATCTTGGCAGCATTCTTCTTCTTTCCTTCCACAACAAGGTAGATGAAGGCAATGATACAGAGCGTCAGGGAGAGCACCACAAGAATCAACATGATCCTCATGAGCAGGATCTGAAGGCTTCCAGACTCGTTGCCAACAGACTGAAGCATCTGAGCAGTCTTGCCGAAGAAAGTGTTCTGACCCGTCGACTCCACGGTGCCCTCAACTTCTCCTCTCACAACGTTGGAGCCGAGCTTGCAAACCTCTCCACGACGGAACTTCACAGGGAGAGACTCTCCAGTCATCGCAGACTGATCAACCTCGATAACTCCTTCGTTCACATAGCAATCGGCGGGAACGGCAGAGCCAGCAGCGAGAAGAACGAGGTCGCCGGGGACGAGGAGGGTTGCATCGATGTCTTGCCACTTACCATCTCGTTTAGCAGTTGCAACAGGCTTCAACGAGTCCTTGAGGACCTTGACAGCGTCACCAGCCTTGGTGGTCTCGTAGAAGGAGATGCCAGCGTTGGTAAACTGGATGAAGAGGAGGATCGCCATATCAGGATAGTTCCCAATGATGAGCTCGACCAATGCGGCGATCCAGAGCATGATAGGCATGGGACCAGACAACAGCCTGAGCAGAATCAACCACTTGGGAGTTGTCTTCTCAGTGAGTTCGTTCTTGCCCCACTTCTTGAGCAGTTCTTCAGCTTCATGGGTAGTCAAGCCATCCTTGGGAGCGGGGGTGAAGTCAACTTTCTCTCCTTCCTCCTCCTCTTCCTTAGTTTCCTCCTTGGCAGCTTCGCGAGCTGCATCCTTGGATCGTTTCCGCTGCACCTCCATAGAAATGCGCTGAATGTCCATGGACACTCTCTTGGCATGCTGGGCCCTTTCCTCATCATGCTCATGTTCAATACCTCCGAGCTCCACGTCCTTGGGCCGGTCGGTAGAAGGGCGAGAACCTCGGGACCTCCTTCCTGGTTCGATGGAGCGACGAGAAAACTCCAGAGATTTCCTGGCAAGTTGAAGGATGCCTGGTTCCTCTTCCTTGAAATCACTACCACTGTTGATGAATGGCATTTTGAAACTTTTCACGAAAGTTTGTTGGTTTAGTCCAACTTCACCTGGGCTCGATTGGGCGGCAAAACAGGATCAGGCCGCTGTTAGGTCTAGGAGACCCGAGGAAAAAGGAAGAAGACAACGGTGAAATGAAAATAGGCCTTCGAGCAGCAAAGCGCACGAAGGTCAACCAGAGGGTCCCAAACCGCTTGCTCAGAACTGAAGCAAGGCTGGACAACTTTCGAACCGAACTCCGGGAGGAGGTGGGCGACACGAAGGTCAATCAGAAGGAGAAGAAAGCTAGGGACGAGGGGAAAGGGGTGACAGTGAAGGAAAGGAGAAGCAGAGAATAGGAGGAGGTGGAGCGGAAGGCTGAGAAGGGAACGGAAGAGGGATGGGACGATGGCTCTGCTTCGGCGGCTGCGAGCAGGACGATAATCTATTCCCTTTCCCTCTCCACCCCCTCACCCCCTTCTTACCAGTTTTGCACCCCTATCTCCTGTACCACCCCCATGCTTGCGCGTGCCCCTGATTTCACCCTACCCCCTCTTTCCCTCCGCTTTTTCACCCCCACCTACTCCATCAGTGGACCCCCTGGTTGCTCCTCCCGACTACACCCCTATTTTTCATGTTGAATGCACCCGTGACTGTATCACCCTACCCAGTCGGGGCGAGCCTATCTATTGCACTTCCTTGGCCTACCACCCCATACATCAGCATACCCCTATCTACCTATCAGCAAACCAGAGCAACCCCACCCCTGTCACCTCACCCATCAAGACTACCCCCCGACAAGTTCAGCCCGACCCACCGAATGACCGATCCGCCTCTTGAGCAGGAAGCTACCAACAGGGAGAAATCGGTCATACATTTCCGAATGGGGGTGTTGCGGAAGTTTGTCCTGTCAAATAGCCCTTTGTTCATGAAAATTATAGTGATATTTTCTTATGTAAGTTCAATATTTTTCTTTCATATATGAAATTTATACAAGAATTTGTATACTTGTCTGGCCCATCACGAAGTTTTGCATTGTGCGACTGTCCACTACCCCTGTCACCATGGAAAAACATATGAAATTATGGGGTACTGAGTGTGGGGTCATGCTTTGAGGGGGACCTGACATGTGTCACGTTACCTTGAAAGGGGGTCACTACCCTACCCCACTAAAAGCTTATGCTCAGCCACCCCACCCCCTAGCTTCTCCCTGCACGAGCACTTCCCTCTCGTATTCCCCCTACTACCCCCCCAATTCCTGCAGTGATTCCTCAAATCATACTATCCCAATTCATTCCACCCCTACTATTGATGTGTACATCCCCTCAAGCCGTCCTCGCACCCCCAACTATACTACCCCACCCCCTTTCATGTGTTCCCCGGACCCTCATCTTGTGGCTGTTCAAAAAGTACCCTACATGAATTAGTGATTAGAAGGCCATAAGTAGACAGGGGTGCAATTCTCCATGGGGTTCGATTACCCCCCTTTTTTACCCAATCTTTCTTATCTCCCGTCCTTGTCCCCAAAGCTCCCCCGCCCCTGGTACCTTTCCACGGACTCACAATGATACATTTGCTGATTGGGCAATAATCCAATACAAAAGTCGTGTACTACCCCATTTTGACAAGTCATAATAAGGGGTAGTATATCAAAAATGAACAAAGGATGACCCTCCAGTGAAACTGCTTTTTTAGTGGAGGCATACACTTCTCACGTCCCCGGTTTAATGGGTACTTATGAGTACCCCCACCCCTTATTTGACTATTCTATACCCTAGCCATGCATGCCTTTCAGAAATGGAAAATGACCATCATCACCCCAGGAGAACAACGATTTCTGGAGTCTTCCATAGGGTGGGGTGATTGTACCCCACCAACTAGTAGAATCAGGGGTCCCAGTAGCGGTGGTTTGACTACCCCCTGTCGCCCACATCCCTCGACGATTTCCGCTGGCTCGGATGCCGTACTGTACTGAGGTCTCCCCGTCTGTATCCACACCCACCCTACCAAATACAACCCACCTGTGTCTGCTGCAAAAGGTCCGACGCCACCCACCCACTACACAACTCACTGGGCCCTACGCCTCCGCACTGAGTGAGACCACCCAACCCAATTCCCTTTTCAATGTACGACCCACCCCTATCTGGATATGTTCTGTAAGTACCCCCTCGTTTTCTTCACCAGATACTGCGGCCGCCCGCCCTCGCTCCCATCGACCCACAGCTACCTTATCTATATGTGAGCGAAAAGCGCCACAATCACACGCCCCTCGAGCGTCTTCCAAGAGGACCTTTCAAGGTACCCCACCACCTTCTCAAAATAGTACCCTGCTGGATATATGACCCACCCCTGTCCCCCTCTTGTTCAACCACCAACGGCACCTGGCCACGTTCTTTGACGTGCTACCCCACCCACACTTTTCCAGTCACGACCCCTATCGCCGTATTGCTGTAGTTTAGCAAACTCAAGATCAGGAAGCTATAATTTTTTTGGGTACCAGAAGGCCTAAAAATGGAAACATTTGTCCCATGCCAATATTCTTTGAGGAAGAAAAGATGATAAATATAGCAAAGAAGTCCTAAAAACAAACAAAAACAAAAACAAGGCGAAAGATCTTATCTTGACCGACGGTCAGCAGCAATCACAGCGACTCAGAGATACGAGTCACATGGGATACCCCCGTGACCGTCCGGTGACCCGGTCGGACCGGACTGAGACGGGGCGGAGTCCGACTCACAAGTAGGTCAGACCGTCGTGATAGTACCGGGCCATGCCAACTGACAGTGACTCCCGGTAATGCAACGAGTCCGCCCGGTACGGTAGGTCCATCTCGCCTTTTACTCACTTGAAGTTAAGTTAAAGATCACTGTACTACGAGCGTGTCGAGTCCATAATGACCGAGTCAGCCTGCGGCAGCACGGTGTGAGCCCGCGGCCCCGGCCCGCCGGCCGGGCGGCCGGCGGCGAGCCGCGGCACCCGGACTCACCTGAGTCGGACCGTCGACTTGAACCCGGGCCGTTCAACGCTAACTGAGTTGCGCAGTGCAGCCTGAGGCCCCCGCTTAAATTGGCCTGCCAATAACCGGGCCGGGACTCGGCCCGGCCCGTACAAACTGGATTCAACGAGTCAAACCGTCCCCGCCGGGCCCCGGGCCCGCGGCCCACGTCGCGCTCACTGCCGCACGGTGTCCGCCGGGCCGCACTGATCGGAACCGTCCGAACGGACGGGCCCTCCCGGCGATCAGTCTGTGATCTGACAGTGCCAGCCTCGGACGCCGGCCCGCGTAGGGCCGCCCGGAGTCTCACGGTGCCAGGAGACGCTGAGGCGGACTCTCGGAAACCTGCGGCCTGCTCGGAGCGCGCCATTTTCTGCTAGCAGTGGGAGGAAAGGGCAGGGGTCATCGGGGGTCACTTGATAGTAGCAGTCGCCATGGATGCAGAGAGACTGAAAGGCGAACTTGAAGGCACATCCATCGAAGCCTCGCAGAGCAAGGATAATGAGAGTGTAGCTACCTCACATGACGCAAGACTAGAGAAGAAAATAGAAGAGGAGAAACGAAGGAAGCGTAAAGAACTAGCTCGACAACTGCTGAGAGACGAGAAGTTGTTTGCAGGGTGTGCCCTCTCTCCCATCACTGCCTCCACAAAATCTCACTTCAACCTTGACAAAGAGAATCTTCGCAATGATAGGTTGACATCCGAACAAGTCCGGAACCAACGATCCTCGCCGAGGCTGAACAAATGCTCTCAACTTCGGATGAGGTCAGCTGAGAGTTTTATTCACAAGTTGGATCAAGCGGAGAAGATCAGGAACGGAGCTGATGAACAAGAGAGAGAGATGAGCATAGGCTGGACAATAGACGATCAAGGGAGACACATGCCCATCCCTGACTGGCATGAGAAGAGGAAGAAAAAAGATCCCTCACGTGGAGGAGGGACGAGGGAGCAAAAGAAGAAATCTCCTCCCTGCAAGCCCAGTGAGATTGAGCATGGCTGCAACTCAGACATGGATTGTCGGACAGACAGCAGAACATCCCAGGCGACCACTCTACAGAGCAAGATGCCTCCAGCCGAAACTTCATATATGGCAGGATCCCAGCATGCAGCAGCAATATTTCACGATCTCGATCATGATAGCGATCAGCTGTACCTCACACCCACCAACAGGGTTCTGACTGTTGAGGACTTGGCAGAGCAACAGTATTACAAGTATCTGAGCTCAAGCAAAATGCAGCAGGCAAATCAAAAGCTATCTGATAAACAAGTCTTGAACGAAGTGAATCGCAAGTTCTTTTTTGATGGCGACACAGTATGTGATTGTTTCTCACCTCGATTTGCGATTTTTCTCAAATGCAATCATGCAGAGCGGGACGAGTGCAGTGGATAATGACAGCAGTCGGGCCTCAAGGTCAATGCATTGCTTCCGAACGTAACAGAGATGTCAATGCAAAGAAGCCTTATCTAACCCTTCAGCAGGTGTATCAAACTAATGCGGCGCAGACGAAATCTTGATGACGAGCTTTTCGAGTACATGTGAGTACTTTACTTGTTGGATGTGATGTTACACTAACTAAGCGTTCAGAATGTCTGAACTCGGCATCGGCCAGGTTTAGGAATTCGGCAATTTTCTGTGTGATTTCTTTGCATTGTCAACTTTATAGGATTATTCACATATACACAATCATGTTACAGACAGCAGAAAACGGGAACAGCGGGAAAGTAGATCAGAAGAATCCGACTCGATTCTTCTTCCCAAAGGAAAACTGTGAAGTAGAGGGAGTCTCGATTGCCACAGGCATAACGGGACTCTGAGACTCCTTGCAGGGTGTAATGGGGGTCTTCATTTCCCTACAGCCTTCATCAGCCACTGTGACATCGATGGGACGATGTTGTATACTCGAACGATGGACACAACAAACTCACCAGTTATCACTCATGAACAAGTCGTACGCTCGTCTGGCGTCTTCATCCCCGAGGACCTTGTCATCAGTGTGAGCAACGCCACGGCATGTTGCATGACGATCAACAACTGACCTCCCAGGCCTCCCGAACTTCGATGAACCTCTCAGCCTTAAACTTTGACTCCTCGTTGGACACGTTCTCGTTGCATTCTCCCTCACTCTCTTGTGAGCTGCTCACTCTTGCTGATCTGTATGGCCGTCACTCTTGACTGCAACCAAACCATGGAAGACCACCGGTCTGGATGATACGCGAGCACGAGCGCCTTGTACGCTTCCCTGATCTGTATACCTGTGATAAGAACAAGATGACCAGCAGAATGTCCAAAATCACCTCTTCCATGCTTGCATTCGATCCAACACCAAGATCGCCATAATAGTCAGGTGTCTTGATCTTTGTCAGCACAACGTGACTGACGCAAGATGAGAAACCTTTGACGTCAAAAGCCATGGATACAAGCTTGGATGAATCTTCCCTCCCCTCAGTCTCAACACGCCGCCCAACTATTGGAACGATCATCATGCACTCGTTGATTCTAAACAAGACAGCATACTGTTGGTTGTTGGGAATAATGAGCCGGCGCGCTGCAAACAGAACTATCAATCAAACAAATCTATCAATCAACAGGACATGTGGTGGAAATACACCAGAGTTGCAGCATTAATGAATCAATAAAGAAACCAGGAAGGTCAACTCACCCTTTTTCTTCTCACCTCAAACTCTCAAACGTCCTATCTATCACTATCTCCTCTTTGCTGTCCTTTTTCTCTTCTCTTTTTGTTGTTTCTCTCTCCTCCTTTCTTTTCTTCTGCTCTCCTCCTCACTATTCCTCCTCTTCTCTTACCTGGACATCGAAATTGCCAACATCGCGATCAAGAGCAGTCCCCGCATGTTCACCTTGTATCAAACTACCCTACCCTGTCGTACTATATCACCCCACCCCACTTACTTCATAAATGGACCCCACAATTTGACTGTGTATCTACCCCTGTCATCCTAATAATTGTTGATGTACCCACCTATGGCAAATGACTACCCCCGTGATCCCCTTCCCTAGCACGACCTCCAAAGCACATCAAATTCTGTATTCCATTTGAAATTATTCATCTAAATTTTCAGATATAGATAAACTTTTTCAAATATTTAGCCAATTTGTGGGGTACCTGTAAACGTCAGCCTGCAAACAAGCGAAAAAGACTCGAACGTGGCACGGCGCTGCCCCGCGTTGTTTTAATTTCATCACTGGCCATGCCGGGCGGCGGCGGCCGCCCCGGCGCCGGTCCGCCGGGTCGGGTCGCCCGGCGGCCTGCTGGCGTTCCGAAGTTGCGGCGCCGCCGGCGCATCCGACTCGTTGGAGTTCCGAACTCGAGTCGGACTGAGTCCACTGTTCAATGTAACGAGTCAAAGCCTCCGTCCGAACGTCACTGGCCAAACGGCGAGAAGAGAAAAGACAGCGAGAACCAAACCTATTCCTGCCAACTGCTGTCCCCCAAACTTAACTGATACCTTCACTGGCTGAGTCAGTTGAGTAACGAAGTTAGAACTTGAGTGGGGGTTAGAGTGGCGGGCCCGCCCGGCCCCGGGCCACTTGACTCAGCCAAAAAAAAAACTTCCCGGGGTAAAGAGGGGGTGGCGATAGAAGGTGGGTTGACGGGGTCATAGAGAGTGGGAGTCAAGTTTGATGCACTGATAATGCCAAAGTTAGTTAGGAGGGAGGGGGGAGAGGGAGAGACAGAGGGAGAGGAAGAGGAAGAGAGAGACCCTGGGAGAGGAAGATGAAGAGAGAGACCCTGGGAGAGGAAGAGGAAGAGAGAGACCCTGGGAGAGGGGGAGGGTGAGGGGAGAGGGAGAACCGTGGGAGAGACGAGAGGGAGAGGGAGAGGGAGGAGGGAGAGGGAGAGGGAGAAAAATAAAAGGGCAGACAGGGGTAGATGTACGGGAGAGGCAGAGGCAGAGGCAGAGGCAGAGGGAGAGAGAGAGAGAGAGACAGAGGGAGAGGGAGAGGGAGAGGAAGAGGAAGAGGAAGAGGAAGAGGAAGAGGAAGAGGGAGAGACGGAGGGAGAGGGAGAGGAAGGGGGAGAGGGATAAAAGGGCAGACAGGGGTAGATGGACAGAAACTGAGCCGTTGAGATGACTCAATGGGGGAGTATAGACAGCCTGATAGCCACTGGGAGGGGGAGAGAGAGTGCTGGAAGGTTGGAGAGGAAAGGGGGTAAAGGCAGGGACAGCAACTAGAAAGAAAGACTGTGAACATACTGTTCGGAGCAGAACGTCGTAAGAGGGAACGGTTAGGGAGAGGAGGGGAACGAAGGGGCAGTGCGGGTGTGATTGAAAAATATACGGGATGGAATAATGAGCAAATGAATGTGAGGGAGCAAGAGGAGGTGACTACGGTGTCAAGGCCTGTGGTTGTTACATGCCATGCGCAGATGCAGGCAGATCAGAAGTGGAAACTCCGTCAAATCTGGTCCAACCTGGATGGCAAAGGCAACGGACAGCTCAGTCAGGACGAATTCATCAGGTGGGCTCAGACTCTTGTGATACTGCAAGCGCTGATCTTCGCCACGTTCATACCAGTGGGGTCGAGGACCTGATGCAGAGATGCTTTCATGGTCATGTAGCGGAGGCGGGGAAGGTAGTTGTTGAGGCGAGGAGGAGAGGGAGGGAAGGGTGAAGAGGCGAAGAGGAGGGAGGAGGAGGAGGAGAAGAGAATGTAAGTGATTCTGCTGATGGAAAGGTGCAATTCGTGTTCGAGGAGATGGACGCGGATAGAGATGGTCTGATCGATTATGAACATTTCATCAGGTCAGTTGCTGTGCGAGGAGGAGATGATGGGAGGGTGTGAGCATGAACCTTGGCAGGGCGGTGGAGAAGGACGAGACTCTTTTGTCTCTCCTCGGGATTTCTCTCGCCAATTACGACAACAACCTGTTCGTCAGGAGAGCCTCGGACTCCTCCTCCCGTCCTCTCTCTGTCGAGCTTTCAGGGTCTATCAAGGAGGAGGAAGAGGAAGAGGAGGCGGAGGAGGCGGAGGAGGACCAGTTCCATGCTCAGCTCGTGAAGGAAATTGAGCTCTCTTCGCAGAGGAGGAGAAGGAGGCACACGGGCGAACAGAAAACTACTGAACATGCTCCTGATCGGTTCAAGAGACCAGAGGCTTCCGGTGAACCGCGGGAGAGGAAGAGGGAGGAGGAGAAGGTCAGGGTCAGCTCCGCTCCTAACTCCCCCCATGGCGCCCGGCCGACCATGGCGCACGTGTACGCTAGCAGCGCAATGACTCCACTGCGAGACTTGACGTACAAGGGAAGAGGAGGAGACAGAAGGAGAGGGGGCTGGACCCCTCTGCAGCGTAAGAGAATAGCAAGACTGATGCTTTCGCATCCTCCTCCTCTCCATGCCCCTCGTCTTGTCTCTCTCCTCCTCGCTCCTCCTTCCTCTTCCTCTTTCCTCTCTCCCATCCCTCCCCTCTTCATCCCCCTCCCCTCTCTTCTCACCTCCTCTCCACCTCTTGCCCTCACCTCCTTGCAAGTCTTCCCGGCGTCTCGCCCTCTCTTACTCACTCTCCTTTGCTAGTTCGCGCTGGAGAGAGGAGCGCAATGATATCCTCTCCTGATTCTGCCTGCGCGTCCTTCAACTTCCAGCTGGACAAGATCAGGTGAGAAGAGAGGGAGGAGGAGGAAGGTTGGGATGCTTGACTCCCTGTGCTACTTCAGGCGAGAACGTAGGATAGTCAATGCGGCCTCGAATAGTCTTGCAAGAGAGCATGCAGGTAACAAGAAGGGAGGGGAGGAGGAGGGGAAGAAGAAAGAGGAAGACCGGAAAGAAGAAGGGAGAGGCCAAGGGGAAGAAAGCGAGAGGGGGGGAGGAGATAGAGGAGGAAGCAGAGCAGGAGAGAGGAGACGAGGAGGGGAAGGTTGCAAGAGCTAGAAGCGTTTCTGGCTGACACAGCCACGGCAGGGGGCGTGCTGGGGTTGAAGAGGTCAGAATCGCCCAGCACCTACGTCAGGTGATTCCCTTCATCGCACTCGCTTCCTCCTCAACGCCCCCTCCTTTCCCTTCCAGGTTCGGCGTACCCGAAGCTCACCTGGCTGAACTTTGCGGCCAACTCCCAGCTCCCAGCCCAGCTCCTCCTCCTGCTTTTCGTTTCCTTCAACCCCCTGCTCCCTCCCCTCTCCGTGTCCCAGCAGCGCTTGGAGCTCCTCCCGCCGCCGAGCCAACTCGACGAGGAGGAGTCGGGATGCTGCTGGACTGGGACAACAAGGTTGACTGATCCTGGGGAATGAAGACAAGGGAGGATGGAGAGAGCAAGGGGAGGGGGAAGGGAAGAAGACGGAGGGGGAGAGTTTGGAGGAGAACTGACAGGATGACAAGGGGACGTTCACCGTGAAGGACCTCGTGAGAGGACACGCAGCAAGCAAGCAGGGGAGCATCGCAAGAGGAGACGAGCTCGTCGCTGTGGACGGAAAGCCGATCATGGTGAAGACGGGAGGAGGAGAAGGCAAAAGAGCTGAAAGGAGGAGAGGGAGGGGAAACGAATGGGGATTCGTCAGAAGGAGCTTGCAGAAGACAAATTTGAGGAGCAAGGGATAACAATGGAGGAGGAGAAGGAGGGAGAAGGGAGGAGGGAGGGAGGAGGGAGGAGGGAGGAGGGAGGAGACAGGGAGGGAGGGAGGAGGGAGGAGGAAGCTCTGATGTCTGCGGTAGGGGATGGACCTGGAGGGAGTGGCTGGCCTGCTTGGAGGAGTCGAAGGCTCAGTCGTGACGCTCTCGATGATCTCAGCTGCTGCGAGAGCGAGCGGGTCAAAAGTTCCAGGTAGAGCCCAGCTGAGATGAGAAAAAGGGAGAGGAGAGGAGGGGAGAGGTGGGAAGAGGACAAGACAGGGAGAGGGAGAGGACAGAAACGGAAGAGCATAGCACAGCACAGCAGAGGAGGGTAAGAGGGGACGAGGTGAGCTGATCGGTATCCTAGGATATTCCGTGCAGGTGATTCGGCAGGCGATGCCGGAGGGAGGAGGAGGACATGACAAACTCGAGCTGCGAGAGCGGGCAAGCGTCATGTGGACCATCCTCGATATCGATCGCTGCAACCTCATCTCGTCTCAAGGCTTCCAGCGGTGAAGAGGAGGGAGCAGGAGCAGGAGAAGCATGCCATGGAGGAGCAGGAAGAGCAGGAGCAGAACACTATCGATGATGAGCAGGAGCAGGAGCAGGAGCAGGAGCAGGAGCAGGAGCAGGAGCAGGAGCAGGAGCAGGAGCAGCTAGTCAGGAGCAGGAGCAGGAGCAGGAGCAGGAGCAGATAGTCAGGAGCAGAGAGGAAAGAGGAAGGCCTTACTTGGGAACGTGACAGGGCAGTCTCAAGATTAATCCCCCTAGGTGACAGAGCAGACTCTATGTCCGAGTTTTGAGGTACTCTCCTCCTCCTCCTCCCCATCCTCCTCCTCCTCCTCCTCGTTACCCTTCCTGTATCTCCCTTTCTGATCGTTTTTCCTTCAATCTCGAGTCATTTGTTCACTTTTGTCTGGCGCTCCCCCAAAAGTTTCTCCCTTGACCTCTCACTTTTGTCGTGGCGTC
>NW_005434612.1:14301-15729 GCF_000315625.1 Guillardia theta CCMP2712
CATCCCACTAGCTCCCCCCCGCCCCGTTCTCCCCAACGCACCGCACCCCCTCACCACTATCATATGCAGAACTACCTTCCCGTAGATTTTTTAGTAACGGCCAGAATGAGAGGGGGGAGGGTCGTCGGGAGAGGGGGGGCGCGGAATATCTGAGGAGGAGACTGCAGGTCTATCCAACGCAGACCTCAAAATAACATCGCCTGCTGTTTTGAGTATCCTCGGTACCTCCCAGCTACAGCACCAGCAGCAGCACCAGCAGTACCAGCAGCAGTACCAGCAGCAGCTGCAACAACAGCACCAGCTACAGCACCAGCAGCAATATCATCATCATCATCATCATCCGCAGCACCAGCACCAGCACCAGCACCAGCACCATCCTCCTCCTCCTCTTGCTTCTCCTGGGCCCAACACTTGGAGTGTCAAACTGCTTCCTCACACAGTTGTAGGGAGAATCAAAGCAAGTGCAGGAACAGGAGAGGGAAGAGGAGGAGACGGGAGGGGAGGAGGAGGAGGAGGAGCGCAAGCAAAGAGACATATGACGAGGTGATTGACTTCATGATAGTCAGATGAGCGTCTGACAGCAGAGCTTGCAGCAGGTCAGACTCGATGAAGAGGAGAAGTAGAAAGAAGAATGAGCATCCTTTTCCTCAGGTACCTCCTCCCTTCCCCTCCCTTGTCTCCCCGCCTCCATCCCCTTGCGCTCCCGACGCCACCCCAGTCATACTCCTCATTCTCTCCCATCCCCTCCTCTCTCCTCCTTCCTCTGTCTCCCTCCCTCCCTCCCTCCCTCCCTCCCTCCCTCCCTCCCTCCCTCCCTCCCTGACCCTCTTTCTCCCTCCTAGAGGTCTCTTGCTCTCTGTGGGGTAGCCGGAGCTGGCCTTCACACGCCATTCCCAAAGCGATGTCCTTTCGCCTCATCATACGCCGTTACGAAACCGTTTTCCATGTTCAGGTGGTTGCACCGTTTCATATGTTGCGGTGTAACAGAAACGGAAACCGTTAATTCGTGCACCACCCACCGGCTGAACAATAATACCCAATTCTTCCCATTGCATTCACAGGGGTGAAGGAAAGGCAAGCTAGGACAACCCCACCTGGAGACAAACCAACAAAAATATTAGAAGGAGGGGGTACATATGATAATCATTCTACCCCCACCCCATCCCATTCATGCAGGGGTAACCAACCCAAATACTAATTTTACAAGTAATTTTAGAGAATCATAATGTACCCCCCCGAAGAACCAAAATCTTCACCCACTTTTCATTATATCACTGTAAAATGAAATTGGTACTCTTTTGTATAGATAAAAACAATTTTCTTCGTATAAACTATTACTCAAAATTTATGTATATTCGTACGGAAAAGTGTCGAAAAAGAGGATTTTCGTAGTGGCTGTTACACAAATACCTCGATCCAGTCATGTGG
>NW_005434612.1:15829-25829 GCF_000315625.1 Guillardia theta CCMP2712
TCCTCCTCCAGCTGATTCTTTCCAGGGGAAGATTTTTGTATCCGATGCCAGCAGAGTTCGATCTATTGCAGGAGGAGCAGGAGCAGGAGCAGGAGCAGGAGCAGGAGCAGGAGCAGGAGAGAGGGCGATAGTTCGGGGGGACCAACTCCTTTCCATCGACGGCTGGCCAGTCGCAGGGATGGAGCTGCAAGAGATTTCTGATCTCATACGGGGAGCACGAGGTAGAGGTGGACAGAGGTGGAGGGGGAAGACGATGAGGAGGAGGAGCAGGCGGAGGAGGAGGAGCAGGACGAGCAGAGAGATGTAATGAACGAGTCTGCAGGTACCTCGACAGAGCTGATGCTACGACCTAGAGACAGGTATGAGAAACGAAGAAGGACGGGGAGGAGCAGGAGCAGGAGCAGGAGCAGGAGCAGGAGCAGGAGCAGGAGCAGGAGCAGGAGCAGGAGCAGGAGCAGGAGCAGGAAACCAATGAAGAGGAGTTGTCACTCGTTATATTCAGGTCAGTCGGGAACTTTTCGTCGCTCGAAAGGAAGAAGAATGTACGTTACAACTCCTCCCTCCTCCCTCCTCCCTCCTCCCTCCTCACTCCTCCCTCCTCCCTCCTCACTCCTCACTCCTCCCTCCTCCCTCCTACCTAAGTTTCTGACACTCCACCTTCAACCTCACACCTATGTTGCCTCCTGCCGTCCTCTTTCAACCCTCCCCTTCCCCCCATGTTCCTGTTTCCCCTCCTGCTCCTCCTCATCCTCCGTCTCCTCTCCCTCCCCCTCCCCCTCCCCCTCCTCCTTCTCGTCCTTCTCATCCTCCTCTGTCTCCACCACCACCACCATCTCCTCCTCCTCCTCCTCCTCTCTTTCGTTCTCGTCAAATCTGTTCGCAGGATTACAAAGTTGTCGCACTGAGAACCGACGGGAGGGAAAAGAACTTTTCGCCAGCAGCCCAGTTTGAGGAGGAAGACGAGGAGGAGGCAGAACAAAAATGGGACGAAGAGGAGCAGGAGCAGGACGAGGAGAAGGAAGACGAGGAGGTGGAGGAGGACGAGGACGAGGACGAGGACGAGGACGGCGAGGAGGACCCTCTTGAAAGGCTGCAGGTTGTGTGAATAGGTGATCTTGAAGAAAGTGAGATGAGCGGCGCAGGCTGTGGAAGGCGAGGAGAACGAGGATTTTTTCGACCAGTGGCACGACGCGATCTGTGAAGTGAGATAAAGATGAGAGAAATGGAGAGATGGGATATGATGAGAGAGGAGGAGAGGAGAGGAGAGGAGAGGAGAGGAGAGGAGAGGAGAGTGGAGGAGAGTTGAGTGGAGGGAAAGGATGAAAAGTGCAGACCAGGTTGGAGGAAGAGGAGGAGAAAGGAGGCGCAAGGAAGAGGAGAAGAGGGAGGGAGGTAACTTGGGAAGAGCAGTGACTTGTGAATCAGGTGATGGCGAAGAAACAAGGAGCGAAGAAGATTCAGCAAGTGCTGGTAGATGGAGACGATATCATAGTGCGAGGAGGTAGAAACCTTCTCAGGAGTCTAGAGCAGAAGGTAGGGCATGCAACCTGCCTGCCGCCGCATCATCAACCGCGTGAGAACTCTCTCCTGAGTCTCGTTACAGTCTTCACCCTTCATCAATCTCAACCTGGATAATCTGCGAGGACATGTGGAGATGCTGTCAGAAGTAGGAGACTTGTTCCACACAGGTAATGAAAGCCAGTCAGCAACGATCATCGGTTGATGTTGCTGTTTGCAAGACGAGCCGGCATGCCACAGTGATCGATCGCACTCTACGATGAATTCAGACATGTTGGGTGAGATGAGCTGATAGCTTCCCTTGCGCTCAAACTCATCGTTCCACAGCTCAACCCTACGACTCTTTCATGGATGTTGTGCCAACTGCTCTTGACTCACGTGGAACAAGAAGTGACACGTGTTTTTCAGGTTGGTCATGATGTTGACAACCACTTGATGTATGATTACAACATCGAAGGTTCTCAATCATTGCAGCATGACAGCGCTCTTGACTGTCGTGCAGATGCCGAAGTCAGACAGGTTTTGAACACCTGGAACGAAGAACAAGCTTATGTGCGAACAAACTTTGGAGTTCCATGTGTTGCTGTGTTACAACCGTCTATTCTGTCCCTTTCAAACTGGTCATCATGACAACACCGTGTGCAAGCACACAATCCAACATGTCAAACTTGTCAACCTGACAGCTCAGCTGACTGAGGGTTCGCTGACTCTAACGTGTTCTTCTGAAGGTGTTTCAAGAAGAACTGTTGACAAACGACGCTGTTGGCGAGCTAATGACATACTCCTCATGGTAAGGAAGCATCAATCTCAATCTCAACCATCAGCAGTGTGCGCGTTGTCTCATGTTTGACAAGTTCACTTGTCAGGGCGGATGCAAACGACTATCACATGAGTCACAACTCTCAGCCTCTTAGTCTCCCCCCTGCCGACCTCCCCAGCTGCTCCTCTCTGGTGCTGAGACAAGGTCCTCCTCCTCCTCCTCCTCCTCCTCCTCCTCCTCCTCCGTCCTCCTCCTCCTCCTCCTCCTCCTCCTCCTCCTCCTCCTCCTCCTCCTCCTCCTCCTCCTCCTCCTCCTCCTCCTCCTCCTCCTCCTCCTCCTCCTCCTCCTCCTCCTGCTGACTCGCTCATCCTCCAGACCTCCATCACATCGTCCTCATAAGCCCCGCGATCTGCAAGGAGAGGTAACGATACAAGTTTCTGCTTCCATTTGCCCCTTCATCTCCTTACACTCCATCTCCCCTCTATATCCTCCTCCTTCCCTCCCCCCCCTCCCTCCTCCTCCTCCCTTTTTTTCTTCCTCCTCCTCCTCCTCCTCCTCTTCCGCACGCACCCTCCTCCAACCTCCTCCTCCTCCTCTTCATGTTTCTCATCATTACGGTCATTACCAACCTCACCAACGTTGCGATACCAACAAGTTCAAGTAGCTCATAGCAATCCTATCAGATCGCCTCGGAGATCGAAGCGAGGTTCCGCTTCTACGGTCCTGTTCCTCCAACCTCCTTCTCCTCCTCCTGACGCCTCCTACAGTATGCAATTACTGCTTCGTCCTGTGGAAGAAAATCGCAAGACTTCAACGGGTTCTGCGTCAGAGTGTGTTTGCAGATCAAATCGCTCGCATGCTCGGTATCAAGATCCCCGTCAATCCTGTCGCTCATGCTTCCTTCGCAGACCAGTACGACATCAGGCGTAAGATATCCTCCTGCTTCCACAAGTGGAGCAAGGAGGCCAGTCGCCCCAGACGCATCGCGTACGTCCGCGCAGTTCCTGCTCCCTCCTCCTTGTCCTCCTCACTTGCCCGGCAGGTGGATCACGAAACTCCTCACCCTCAACGCTCGTCACGCCCTGACAGACGCTGCCTTCCTGGGCTGGCGGGCAGTCATCCACACAAACATCAGGCAGAGGAGGAGGGAGGAGGAGGGGGAACGCAGGAGGAGGGGGAGGAAGGAGGATAAGGAGGAGGAGGGGGGAGAGGGGGAACAGGAAGAAGTGCAGGAAGACAGCAAGGGGAGGATGGAAAGAGGAGGAGGAGGGCATCGAAGCCATGCAGCTGAAGAAGTCGTGCAGGCACTGGGAGGATCAGAAGAAGATTATGCTGCGAAGAATCAAAAGACGATCAATGCTTGTCTTCAACAAGTAAGTGCCCTGTGTTCCACTGAGGAGGAGGAGGAGGAGGAGGAGAGGTTCAAGGGGAGGGGGAGGAGAAGGAGGAGTAGGGGGGGGGGGGATTGCGGGCAGAAGCTGCAAGAGCAAGCGCAGTAGCAAGCAGCAGCAGCAGCAGCAGCAGCAGCAGCAGCAGCATGTGCCATGATCGGAGGGCTCACTTACTGATCAACTTGTTTGCAGGTGGGCTGAGGCAGCTTTCGATTATCGTCGGGCAGCCAACTGACTGAGAGTGACTAACTAAATGAATTCGATCACTACTTGACTCAAAGGCTCATTCAGACTTCTTCGATCACTACTTGACTCAAAGGCTCATTCAGACTTCTTCGATCACTACTTGACTCAAAGGCTCATTCAGACTTCTTCGATCACTACTTGACTCAAAGGCTCATTCAGACTTCTTCGATCACTACTTGACTCAAAGGCTCATTCAGACTTCTTCGGTCACTACTTGACTCAAAGGCTCACTGTCGGACGCCGCAGCCGTCAGTGAGCTGTCGAACCGTTTAACTGTGATTGCCAAACTTACCATAGTAGTACTACTCGTCCGAAGGCCCAGTACTCAAAGGAGTCGTTACTACTAGTACAGTAAACCGTTCAAGGTTTGAAAGTTCAGTGATCGCCGAGCGGAGCGGCGGGTGCCATCACAGAGTCACTTGTGGCCCGGCGGGCCGAGGCTGCGGCCGCTCCGGGCCGGGCCCGGACTCCGGAGATCATCGGATGTTCCCCTCGGGACTCCGACTGACGGAGTTTGCTGGAGTAAACTGTTTATTGCAATCGTTGATAAAAACAGCAATAAAATACTGTCGGGTCAGCAGTAAAGCAGGAAATTAAATGGTTTTAAAATAAAATATTGACCAGAAGTAAAGTACCACAAACTTTACTCAAAGATCTATCTTGAGTTTCTAGGGGACCTGACTTTGTCCCTGTCGACACCCCTACCCCCTTATTCAAAGTAAAAGTGACGGGTCACTTGAGACGAGGCTTTCAGCCCGTGACCACTTGACCTGCACCTATGTACCCCCTCCATGTACCATAAAGGACCCACCCTATTTACGACCATGTGGTCACATCCTTCCGATTTCTTTTTTCCGCATGGGACAGCCGAGCCCACATCCCCATACTTCCAATTTCCTGGGGATGTGACAGAGATTAGAGGGGGTAGGGGTACTTGATGACCCCTATAGATCCCTTCCTCTATGTGGAATTATCTGGGTACATTAATCAAATGTGGGGTACTAAGTACTAGGTGTATCAGTCACGGGGGGGACAGGAATCGGGGACTCATTTAGGGCGCTGACCCGGGGAGTACAGTCTTTTGTGGGGTGAGGGGTCCCCTTCCAGGGGGTGGGACAATTCTAGCAGAAAACGACACCGCAAAGGTGGGGTATAAATTAGGCAAAAGTAGGGGTCAAAGATCTAGAATGGAAACTTTCTGTGCTCCGGACCACGGGTGAGGACCAGGGGGTGATTACATGAATTTGGAGTAGAGTTGACCAGGGAATATTAGTACTAAGGGGTGGTTAGTTTCAAGAGGGAGAAGTAGGGGTGGGGGTAAAACCCTATTCTAGTCAAGATCAATAGTACCACTGACCAGGGGAGCGATAAAAGATAGCGATTCTCGGGGTGGGGTGGTGGACTGTGACACCCATTCAAAATGTGCGATGGTGTTATGATGCAAGCAAGGTTATCAACTACCTATTCAAGGTAGAGAATTCTTCGATAGAGACAATAATAAATTAAGGTATACCATGGTAGTTCACAGTTGCTCCATTTAAGTACCAGTGACGACACCAAAGGGTGGGGTACGTCGATATTTGGGAGGGTGGTCAAAATCAGGAAGTCATTGGGAAGACAGGGGGGGTTAATTGACTACTCGTGATTTTCCTGGCGTTCGATTTCAGTTCCCGGTGTTTACCGAGAAGACAGGGTGGGTACTGATTTCAGACCAAGATGGGGTATAAAATGTATCATGTATAGGGGTACTTTGAAAAATCTTGCTGTTTAAGGGGGTGGGGTGGTTGTGACAAAACATGGGGACGTGGATCTGTCGACAAGGAGTCACAATGGAGGAAAGTACCACCCCTCCAATTTACTGTGATGATTTTGCAAGGGTGGGTGGGTCATGCAAATGACCAGGGACGTGAGAGTGGGGGAAAGCTGTAGACGGGAACTTTGGACTACTGGGGTAGTCCTTCAACGGGGGTACGTGAGGGGGGGGTGTTACAAGCCATGGGTGGATGGAGATTACGAAGGGCTTCAAAGAAGGTAGTAACAATGCATGCGAGATTTTTCTATATGTACACTAGATAAAAGTCTTGACTAGGACCTGCTTTGTTTTGATTTCAAAAATACAGTAACACCCCTACCACCCAAATGTACCATCCGACAACAAGTACCCACCAATTCCCTTTCTCGTACCCCTCCTGAGATGCCGAGGTGACCGTATCGTGTACACCACATGCTGACTCCCTTGGTGTAAGTACCCCACCAAATAACCAACGATCTGTGGTTGAAAATACCGGTACTGAAATACCCACCCTCGCTTCCACGTCGGGGTCTGAATTCCCTCCGCCTACATAGTTCGCTGCCACAGGATTCGTGCTCCAACCTCGTCGTTGCTCGTCCATTTGATCGCTGTTACTCCCTCCCTCCCTCCTTCTCCTTCTCTCCTCCTTGTCTTTCCTGTCGCGTCGTCCATCTTCCGCCTTCCTTCTTCTTGATTCCCTCCCCCTTGCTACTTCTGCCTCCGAAGCACGGTCTCTTTCGAATCGTTGGATTTCGACTGGACAACAGAATCACCACATCAGATGCTTGCAATCGATCATGTGCCCGCAGTGATGGTGAGGCACCAGCACTTCGCCTCTAGTGCATCCAGCTCACTCTTCGACGAGGCTTTGGAGTACATGGAACAGAGCAACCTCACAGGGTCTCACTCGCGCTTTCACAGCCCTCTGCCACGTTCTTGCTCCTCATGCAGCGCAACAAGCGGGACAAGCTCCGACAGTTCGAATGCTCAGGAGCAAGACCTTGTCTCTGCGCTTCTTGAACTCTCGGGAAATAGCAAGGTGGCTAACCCCTCAGATTCCTGCTCGGCGCATGCTCTGGAAGACGTGAAACCGCAGTTCCTTCCTTGGAGCTTGGTCGCGTTGATGCCCCCGGGAAGCAAGCACGTCTTTCCGTCAAACTTTACGTACCCCTTGATGGAAAATAGAACGCGCTCGCCGGATTTCTCGGACGATTCTAACATGCACTTGTTTAGCTCGATGTATGCAGGTCAGTTTGCCGTCGAGCCCTGATGTTCTGTATCTTGACATGTGTGCTTCACAGGATCCAAAGCTCATCCCAGCAAATTAAAGAGGAAGCATCATTCGCAAGAATCAGTAGCTGTCCTCCAGGTCTGTCCAATGTGGCTGTGCACGAAAGTTTTGCTGACTTGGGGTCACCAGGAATGGCTGTTCGCGAACATGTCAAAGCCATTTCCAACTAACTACGAGAAGAAGGAGTTGGCCATGAAGAGTGGGTTGAGTCAAGCTCAAATAGTTCATTGGTTCAACAACGCAAGAAAGCGAATCTGTAGAGTCCTAAACAAAGCAAACTAGACTAAATTAAACACGAGCTTCGTGGTTTTCCTTTCTAAGGACTGCCTTGATATCCTCCGCCTTCTCCGTGTGTCATAGTCGTCTGGTGGATAGACGAGATGATATTTGGTGGTGTTTACTTTTACTGTAAGAATTCTAATTTTTCAGGGAGGGAGCGGAAACCTCAATAACTTTTTGTTGGCTCCTGCATACTTACTTTGACGTTGCTGTTTGTAGAGATGTAAGTTTTTTTATTCAACCTCCCTTTCGTGCACGTTGCTTGCAAGTAGACCTCGTCATGTTGTCTTACACATCACATTTGCTAGGTTACATAACCAGTCCGAACATTTCCACATTCCGATCAATGTACATGAGAAGCAGATACAGAGAGGCAGAGAGAAACCAATGTGAACAAGAGGCAAAAGCGATCATAGAGGTGAAATGTGAGTGAGTCAAGCTGAAACAACCACCTTTATCATCACAACCACGTTCATACTGATTACTTGCAAGACCTTCATTTTACCCCCTCCCAACTTCCAACCTGTCGACTCTTCCTCATCTCAAATATTCTGATCTTTCTCTCACATTCGCAAAGGAAACACGGACACTTGCTACAGCTCTCTATCCTCCAACAGCTCTGAAGCCATCAAACATACATTACACCTGCTGGATCGTCGCATCTGTGTTACAGCTCGCCTCAGTATTGAGTTAGGTGAACTTTAAAGGCAGTAGTTTAAAAAGGCTCAATCGCTCTAGTACGATGCCGCTGTCCACAAGGAGGAGGTGGTGGCGAGGAGACACAGACTGTGACGAGGGGAGGAGGAGGAGGAGGAGGAGAAGGAGAAGGAGCACAAGAAGAGACAGAGGAGGAGGAGGAGGAGGAGGAGGAGGAGGAGGAACGACAGGGGAGAAGGAGGAGGAACGGTGGCTGGGAGCCAAGGGACACAACCAGAGACAGCAGGATGCAGCAGCCGCCAGCGAGCAGCGGGACGGCAAGTTTGCGTCCTGTATGGAAGAGGAAGACCTCGAACTGGTCCATCGTATTTGTTGTTGTCCAATACATCGCCATCCTCGTCGCTTTCATCTTGTTTGCAGCGCATGAGAGCGGCGAAATGAAGAAGGACGTGAGGAAAGCAGGACCCCCTGACTCGCTCTCGGTCATGAAGGTTGCCAGCAAGGAGGAGCCGAGAGAGCTGCACTCGAAGCCGGTGATGAGGAAGCGAAACATGGTGGAGGAGCACAGGAGCAACCGATCCCTGAATACGAAGAAGGCTCTGTCCCGGATATCCCAGGGGGGCAAGGGGAGAGGAGACTGAGAGATGAGGTGGGGGAAGGGGTAGCAGGAGGAGTTAAGTTTGATGCAGAGCTCGTTGCGATTCAGCACATGTGATAAACAACATGTACAACTTTTACTCTGTGAGCACAGAGCGGAGGAGGCGCGCGAGGTTCTTGTACTGGTGGAGCAGGTCTTGTACCTGAGCGCAGCGAACAAGTGAGTAAGAATGCCGATCGGCAGCATGTGGAGATTTTAGACCTGACTGATCGGTATCTCCTCCGCCTCCTTCCCCTCGTAGCAGAAGGCAGGATGTGCCTCCAGCCTTCCAGCTGCTGCGAGGAGCCGCAGCTCGCTGCGAGCAGGGTGAGAAGACCCCAGCGAGCCTGAGGGCATAGTCCTTACCTCACTTCCAGCGCCTCCGGCACATGATCCCTCGCTCGCTCCCCGTCCCCGTCCTCTCCCTCCCCTCCCCCCTCCTCTTCCTCCCCCTCTTCCTCCCCCTCTCCTTCCTCCTTCCACCTCTCCTCGCCCGTGGTGTTGGTATCAAACATCCTGTCGTCCCACGAACCGAACCCGTCATCCTCCATCCCCCGATCTTGACCCCCGTGCGTCTCCCCTTCCACCCCCTTGGCGTCCACCTCCTCTCCCGCCCCCGCGTCCTCCCTGCAGTTCGCGTGCTGCAGCTGCTGCAGCCTCGCCTGGAAGTGCGAGCGGAACTCCTCCTGCTCAATGGAAAGCGCGCCAGAGTGCGTGAGCTGACCCTCATTGGAGCAGACCTGCAGGGGAGTGAACGAGACAAGGAGGGGGCGGCAGAGGAGGAAGAGGAGGAGGAGCACGGTGGGGGAGGAGGAGGAGACGGAGGGTGAGGGCAACGAGGAGGAGGAGGAGAAGGGGTGGGAGGAAGCAAGCACCTGCAGCAAGAAAGTCTCGGCAGACATGATGTTGGTGAGGCAGTATCCTTGCTCGCCGAGCAAGCGCGAGGGATGGCGGTAGTGGTAGATGAACTGCAGGTTTGAGTGAAGAGAAGGAGGGTTGGAGAGGATGATGATGTAGATCAAGAGTGGAAGAAGCTCGTCGGCTCCTGTCGCACTCTCGCTGCTCGTTGTCGCTAGCAGTTGGCTTGCAACCTTGCAGCAGTTGTACAGGCACACCAGCTTGTCCTTGGGCGACTTGTACGCGTTCATCCGCTGCAGCTCCAACTTTGCAACCTCTAGAGATTTCCCTCCTCGCTCGATGCAGTCATTGCTGATGTCAAGGTGGCAGGGCTGAAGAAACTGTAGGCAAAAGATCCTCGTCTGCAGCTCCTGGTCTAGCAGCTTGTCTTGCTCGACCACAGCGAACAGCTTGTGGTACAGCTTCACAGTCACAAGCTTCTCCACAGCTTCACTTGCTGCCTCTATCTCTTCCCTCCCTGCTCCCCTCCACGACGGATGCTCGCGCACGTACCCCTCCAGCTCCTCCAGGA
>NW_005434612.1:28186-50448 GCF_000315625.1 Guillardia theta CCMP2712
GGGTGGTTGTGGAGGAGGAGGAGGAGGAAGACTAGGAAGTTCCGAGAACGTTTGTGGAAGTTTTTTTTTTGGTGGGGTATAAGTGGGGATGAGGGTACGAATACGTGTGAAATGCACTCAACGTTGCGACCAAACAGTGCAGACCAAAATAAAAGAAGAGCAGAGCAGAGCAGAGCAGAGCAGAGCAGAGCAGAGCAGAGCAGAGCAGAGCAGAGCAGAGCAGAGCAGAGCAGAGCAGAGCAGCAGAAGGCGAGAAGCAGATGAAAAGACAAACATCTGAAGAGAGCACGAATATATGAAAAACGGATGCGATGAGAAGAAGATGAAAGAAAAAGAAAACAAAAGATAGCAAGAAGAACAAAGAAAGTTTGAGTGATGGAGTAATCAGAAGAAATCGCATGTGACTTCCATCTACTGCATATCAGCGTCGATTCTGATTTTCTTTCTCAATTTCCTTTGTCTTTGACATTTGGTCAACTACAGTTGATCAGCAAGTTACGATCTCGGTCAACAACAAACAGCAAGCATTCGCCCGCTCCTTCTTCTCTCCGGAGGCTTGTTGAGCAGCCTGTGCCATCGCCCGTCCTGCTTCTCCTTGCCATCGGCAGCGGCGTTCGAGCTTCGACCAAGACAGGCCTCATCCACCGTAAAGGTATGGCAGCAGCAGCAGATCTGAGAAGTAAAGTACACGGGCAGATGTCAAACGCGGTCAAGTCAGTTTCTGCTCTCGGGTTTCCATTCAAAACTCCAGACCCATTTCTCTTCTGTGTCTACCACAAGGTGACCTCCTGTTTCCCCATCTTGCTCCCACTGCCCTTCTCTCCCCCTGCTCCACTCACTCTCTTCCCCTCCTCGCCTCTCACGGGGGGATGGTCTAGGACAACTATCCAGCAGGAGACGAGAAGATGCAGGCGCCAAGAATGGGCAACGGTGAAGAATGCAATCTCCTGTTCATGATGTTCGTGAGTAAGAGTCGCAGGAGCTGACTTCGACTGGAACCAGCCTTATCGCATGTCCGACTGTTAGTCTGACCTTGCTTCGGAGGATGATGCTCATTGCAGGTACCACGGAGATCGCATCCCTGGCTTTCCGCAGCATCCTCATCGGTCTCGCTCCCTTCCTCACCCTCCCCCTCCTCTCCTTCCTCCCCCTCCTCCCCTCCCTCCTCTCCCTCTCCGTCCTCCTCTCCCTGTTCCTCCTCCACCTCACCTCGTACCCCAGCGGCTTCGAGACCTTGACGGCAACTCTTGAGGGCCTCGTCGATCACTCAGACTCGTCGGGATGCGCCGGTCGCTACGGTAGGCCCGAGGGTGGAGGAGGAGGGAGGCTGTGATACCTTGGAGCAGGACAAGGAGATTTGCAGTGGATGACAGCAGGAAGGGGAGTCGTGCATGGAGAAATGTTCCCCCTGGTGAACAAGGACAAGCCCAACACCCTGAGGTCAAGGAGCAGCAGAGTCGACACCGCCATGGCGCTCGTTGCTCACACTGCCCCAGGCTCTTCCAGATCTGGCTGAACCTGCCGGCCAAGGACAAGATGGTATGAGGGTGGAGAGGGGGAGCTGGGGTGAGCGAGTGCGCGCAGGTGCCGCCAGCCTTTGTCATGCACTGGGCCGAGCAAGTCCCAAAGGTTGGGGGGGGGGAGAGAGGGAGGGGGGACGTGACCTTGACGCGCCAAAAGTTGACAAGGGACGGAGTCAATCTTATCGTCTTTGCTGGAGAGTTCGAGGACAAGAAGTAAGCTGGGGCGAGCTGGCGGTAACAGCCGCTGAGCCTCCTCCCTCCCTCCAGGGGCCTCCCTCCTCCACAACACTCTTGGGCCTCCAACGCAGCCAACGACGTGACAGTGTGGCTGATCGGTAAGGAGGGAGGGAGAAGGTCAGGTGTCGACTGACTAGCGGAAAGAACTCGAGCCAGGCTCCTCCTTCGTCATCCCCCCGTCTAAGATCGGTCCCCCGTCCTATCTGTCCCTCAGCTTTCTGATCGTCAAGTCACAGGGTCAGAAGCCAATCGAGCTCTTTACTTCGTGGAAGGTGAGCGTGAGAAGAAGTGCTGAGAAATTCTCGAGCCCTCGCCCTCCTCGTTGTCTCTTTCCTCGCGACCTCTTCCTCTTCCTCGCCCTGACCCTCTCGCAGGAACCTCCATAGATGTTTGCGGCAAGTCCGTGACAGCTAAGTCCACAATCATGCTCGATGCATCTAAGGAAGCAAGCTTGAAGGTAAAGTGATATCCCTTCCCTTCCCCGTTCTCCTTCTCCTCCCCTCCCCCTCCCCCTCCCCCTCCCTCTCCCTCTCCTGCCCTTTCCTCGCTTTCCTAGCGGCACCGCTGACCTCCAAAAGAACACTGCCAACGCGGGCAAGGCGGAGTTTCTTCTCCTACAGGTTCAGCAGCCTCGTAGCAGCGAGAGCTGACGGGGCGGCAGGGTCGACCCATCGGAGAGCCTGTGGTGCAGCACGGGCCCTTCGTCATGAACACGCAGGCAGGGGGAGGGAGGGTAGTCGACGGGAGCTGAAAGAGCAGCAGGCGGAGATCCAGCAAGCCTTCATGGACTACCGCAAGACGGAGTTCGGGGGATGGCCGTGGCCTCAGGTGAGACAGGAGGAGGAGAGGCAGGTTGGGGTGACGCGTGCTGGGGCAGGACGCCATGGTGTTCCCGCGAGACAAGGTTGGCAGGAATCGAAGGTCGACATGGTTGCTGACCCTCAATACAGGGAAGGTTCGCGCTCTTCAAGGACAAGGAGGAGACTCCTCCGTCTCAGTGCTCGTCGAGCTAGTCAAACTGCCGAAGCCCTAACGACCTTGGGCCTCTTCCTCTTCTGATTTACTTTGTGACGGCCAGGCGTGACTGCCTATGCCTTAAGCTTTTGCATGAATTTTGTTTTCAAAGCTCCGGCCACCTTGAAGCATCTTCGCCTGTCAGACATGTCACAACTGACATCTCAAGTCTCCCATCCTCTTCCCCCCTCCTCCTGCTCGCACGCGCTGGCTTACAATGCGAGCGCTCTTGTCCTCGTGGTCAGCTGCCGGCTGAGTTGCCGTCACCTTCGCCGGTCCTTCGGTCTTGGGCTGCACACGAGCAGCTGCTGGTTGACGAGCAGGTTGACGAGCAGGCAGCCTGCCACCCTCTCGTCAGGAGCTGAGAAACCAGACGATTGCTCTACAGCACCTGATGCTCTGAGCATCTCGCAGCTTCTGCGACGCATCCTTCACCATGGGCACGTTGGAGATCTGCTTTCGCACAGTCACTGGCCAATCGCCACTTGCTCCTCGTACCCTGGGCTGCTGCTCCTTCAGCTCCTTCTCAACCTTGGTGACTTTCGGGTGCTTCCGCTCCACCACGAGGAGGCTGAGCAAGCAGTGAGTCGATTCGAGTGAGGAGGAAGTGAGCATACGGGGAGGTGCGAACTTCTCTCTCCTGCTCCACCAGATGATGGAATCTCTCGTCTTTCCTCTTGAGTTGGAGACGCTCAGCATCTAAAATCCCTTGCATTCCTCCTCGAAGAACCACCTGCAACAACGCCCGTCAGTCATGCCGGGCAGGAAAGGCGGCGGCTCCCGATCTTGAGCTCACAGCTTCAGCTGACTTCTGGTTGTCGTCCTCCTCCTTCTTGGCGATCTGAGATTCCTTCAAGCTCAACTTTCGCTCCACATTATGCTGGAGGGGCCCAGTCAGCCTTCTACAGGTACCACAGCAGCATGCAGACCTCAGGCAGAACGGCATCAGCTCTGCGCTCGTCCTCGCTGATCTCCTGCTGCCGCATCGCTGCTCTTGACATATGCTTGCCTTCGACCGCATGCTCGGGCAGCACTCGCTCTGCGTGTCGCTCGTCGGAGGAGATCTCTTCCTTCCTGATCTCCCTCGCCGACTTATGCGGTCGCTCCTCGACGTGCTCGGGCATGACGTAGGCCACGTCCTCATCGTTGTCGCTGATCTCGTCCTTGAGCTGATCCGCCAGCTTCTTCACAGGGTGCTGCTTGGCTCGGGTGCCCGCGACGCCCTGCTGTCGCGCGTAGATCGCGTTGCTCCTAGACAGCATCTCATGCACGTTTGGCTGGGGGAGAAGGAGGAACGTCAGCCGTTGCTTCACGCCTGCCTGGAAGTCCTACCTGCTTGCTACTTGCAGAAGCTTGTCCTGCATGCTGTGCGTCGTTGCTGTAAACGAATCAGTTGCGTCGGATGAAAAGCACGGCAAGCACCTCTGAAGAGAGCTGGTATGCCCTGAGTGCTGTACGGCAAGGAAGCAGAGCAGAGCCAAACCAGTGGCAGCCGATATTGCGATTCGAAAGTTTCTCCTCTTCCGAGATGATTCAGAGTTGACGACAACGACAATGGGGCTGAAAGGCGGGATAAGTGACGAACGCAACCTCTTGCTTTTCGTCTCGGCTTTCATGAAACATTGCTCTGGTCTCTATCAACAACGTCCTCCTCTCCATCTTTTCCCTGCGCCCTGCCTCCTCTCTCCGAGGCTCCTACTTGCCGACCAACTACTGGCAGTCCAACCATCAGCCTATCGACTCTTTCCTCTCCCTCCGAGGCTCCGTCTCCTCAAGCCCAATCTACCGTATCCCTCAAGATCTTGGCATGGCAACCCACGAGCCTCCTTCCCTTCTCTCCCTCCTTCCCTCCCGTCCCTTCTCTCCCTCCTTCCCTCCCGTCCCTTCTCTCCCTCCTTCCCTCCCGTCCCTTCTCTCCCTCCTTCCCTCCCGTCCCTTCTCTCCCTCCTTCCCTCCCGTCCCTTCTCTCCCTCCTTCCCTCCCGTCCCTTCTCTCCCTCCTTCCCTCCCGTCCCTTCTCTCCCTCCTTCCCTCCCGTCTCTTCTCTCCCTCCTTCCCTCCCGTCTCTTCTCTCTTCCTCGCTCGTCTCTTCTCTCCCTCCTTCCCTCCCGTCTCTTCTCTCTTCCTCGCTCGTCTCTTCTCTCCCTCCTTCCCTCCCGTCTCTTCTCTCTTCCTCGCTCGTCTCTTCTCTCCCTCCATCCCTCCCGTCTCTTCTCTCTTCCTCGCTCGTCCGCCATTGCCTCTCTCAGGCTTACTCACCTCGGTCTCAGTTCGCCTGCCGCCATCTCGGTTGTGTGTCCGGAAATAGGGCCAGAGGACCCACCCAGGTACCATACTGCTTTCTGTCCTACCGACCACCGGGTACTCGAGGTCCGTGTCAGGTACTAGTAGTATCTTTTCTGCCAGTAGTGCTTACAAGCCTTATCACTTCAGTGCCCGGCCCCGGCCCCGGCCCGGCACTCAGTCACTCCGGAGGAGTCCTGCCCAACATCGACACGGATAATCCTCCTCGACTCCCCTGATTGTCCTCGTACTGATTTTTAACTGCAGTACTAGTACGGTTAGCGGGCTAACTTCAGGCTTCGGTGACAACGAGCCTGAACTTCGGAACCCACCTCAAAGATGAAAAGAGTCGACTCGCCCCCGTGCTAACAAACACTTTCCTCCTCTGCTCGAAAACTTGAGAGGGCTGACGGAAGTGCTCGGAGGCAGCATGGAGACAAAGCATGCTCAGGATAGGCGGAATGGATAGATGGAGCAGGTGATAAGAGACGTGCAAGAGAAGTTGCGAGAACATCAACAAGAGTTGCAAGAGGTAAGGCAGTCATCGCTATGAGCGTCACAAAAGCTTGAACAGTTGCTGCAAGAAGTCAAAATGATGCGAAAGACCGTGCAAGATAACACGCTAGGCATCATAGGGAAGTTGGATCTGCTGCTACAACGAGCTATGCTGCAGCACTCGAGGATGTTCAAGAATTTGAGGGTGACGCCGGTGAGAGCCACGTCAAGACCGAGCGCAACAAAACTGAGGGTGAGGTATCGCCAGAAGAGCAGTCGGAGCCTCAAGAACAAGACGAGCGATATGACTCCCTGTTCGATGATGTAGGGACTGAAAGTAAAGACGAGGTGTCTGAAAGAGAGGCTGGTTACAAGAGAAGAAGTCATTATGAGCCTCAGGCAGGTAGTTCATGTCTCCTTTCTTATATGCAGCTGATTCACTCGTTCCTTGCAACAACAGGAGATGAAAGAGCTTGTCGTGTCTCCAGCTCATCGAGGATTTTAGCACAGCCGGCAGCAGGGACAGGAGCTGTGGCCACAAGAGTTTGCTCTTTAACATCAAAGTACATGCAAGATCAGACAAAGGCAGTGAGGTTGAAAGAGGAAAACAGGCATCAGCATACGCTGCGGTTCTGACCTCCGCCATCCCAGAAGAGCACATCACCGACTGCGGGAGCAGCAGCGAGGGCCTGGACCCAACGGGAGCGCAAGAGGGAGAAGTGTGGGGCTGGGAGGAGGACGAGTGTCCGCTTGAGGCGGGGTGGATCGAGTGGTACATGAGGTCGGAAGAGGACTAGGAGAGAGAAGGGGTCTGTCATACTTGCTGGTGCTTGGTGCACGTCGGTCGATCATGGTCTACGGGCTTCTTGTCGGAACCCAGAAGCATGTACAACGCGGCGCTTTCTTCTTCGAATAAAACATCAAACTCGATTAGCTGTGGCAAAAATGAGTGAAGGCTACGCATGAAAGCATCCACCCACGTTTGAGGCTAGGCTGTTTTCCAAAGGATTGCTTCGGCTTGATGAGAAACACGAGGGCGGGAGAAGAGCGAAACAACTTACTCTGAGCGAAACAACTTACTCTGAGCGAAACAACTTACTCTGAGCGAAACAACTTACTCTGAGCGAAACAACTTACTCTGAGCGAAACAACTTACTCTGAGCGAAACAACTTACTCTGAGCGAAACAACTTACTCTGAGCGAAACAACTTACTCTGAGCGAAACAACTTACTCTGAGCGAAACAACTTACTCTGAGCGAAACAACTTACTCTGAGCGTGGAATGTCAACGATCACAAGCATACCAAAGCCAACTTTTGTAGCAGTAGCAGCAACACCACCACCAGCATCCTCAAATCATAGTCTGCACTTCCGTGCTCCTCGTGCTGATTCACTTCTCTCAAGGTGCTTAAGGAGTGAAGAGACCTTATTCTTTCCTGCATCAGCTAACCCTCTTATCTTGTCTTCGTCTCTACCCTCCCCTACAACTCACTGGCATCAGGGATCACAATGGGTGGGTCTCTCTTCAAGTCTACTACAGCTTCGCGTCATCATATGTAGACACAGAGGAGGCTGTCTGCTATCAGGCCTGTACTGATCTTTAACTTAACTTTGAGTAAACGAGTACTTGTTCGTCTATCTTCGCAGGCCTTTACTCAAAGTTAAGTTAAAATCAGTACGAGTTTATCAGTCGCTTGCACCAGGTTTTTAGACGTGACTGGGGGTCTTTTAGTTTGAGGGGTTTAGCTCAATGCATTTGATCCTGCCGGCACTGATCGCGACTCCTTGGTTGACCGTCGTATCTGGTACAATATTTTACTCAAATGAATGACTGAGATGTACTTCTTTGCGGAGCTATCCGTATATGGTACTAGGTACAAGGTGCTAGGAAGACTAGGACCTGATATGATCGGATCGGAATCTGCCCGATTAAACCTCCCTCGCTCCCCTTCATCCCTCCACCACTCCAAGACCACTAGCAGTTCCACGCTAGCTCATACTCCTTCACTTCTTCTTCTCCCCCTCCTCCCTCTCCCTCCCCTCTCCCCTCCTCCTCAATCCCTTACGCGTCCTCTTCTACTCCTTCCCTGCTTGGAATCATGCACAACTCTTCCACTGCGGCAACTCCCAAGAAGAACAGAGCCATCCGTAAGAACTGCATCATCATCCATCCCTCCAAGCTCCAGACCCTCTTCTGCTACAAGGAGAGCGAGGCTGCTAAGATGCTCGGTATCTCTCTCACCGCCATGAAGAACGTATGCAGACGCGCGGGTATCACGAAATGGCCCTACTCGAGGTCTCGACAAGCGACGACCCCGCCGCCAACCTCCCCGCCATCAGCATACGCTGCGGTTCTGACCTCCGCCATCCCAGAAGAGCACATCACCGACTGCGGGAGCAGCAGCGAGGGCCTGGACCCAACGGGAGCGCAAGAGGGAGAAGCGTGGGGCTGGGAGGAGGACGAGTGTCCGCTTGAGGCGGGGTGGATCGAGTGGTACATGAGGTCGGAAGAGGACTAGGAGAGAGCAAGGGTCTGTCATACTTGCTGGTGCTCGGTGCACGTCGGTCGATCATGGTCTACAGGGATAGAGTCAAGTAAGGACATAGAGCGTGATGTTTCATTCAAACAAAGATAAAAACAATATCAAGTGATTGAAACCACTCATTCAAACAAAGACAACCACAATATCAAATGATTCAAAGCACTCTTCAAATGAACATGAAGCTTGATATCCTTTATCATCATGCAATGTACAGGCATCGACAAGTGGTGCAGCAGATTCAAGTCAGAAGGTCACGCACAAATTTAGTTTTGACTGGCAGTCCGGCCCGAAAAGTTGCGTTTCGTTCTTTACTACTAGGCTCAGTGACTCGTATTGACCACTGCGCAATCTCGCTGTCTTTTCTCTTCTCGCCGTTATCCTGATAATCCGCCGATTCAACGGTCCTCGTACGGTACTGATTTTTAACTCAACTTTGAGTAAACTGTGTCGGACCGGACCGGACCGTAGAGACCCCAGGCCGCGGCGCGGCGCCTCCGATTGACTGGCAGCCCGGCCCGAAAAGTTGCGTTTCGGTCTTTACTACTAGGCTACAAACCGTTGAACCAGCATTTGCATCTTGAACAAACAAGAGCGAGCTCTTTCCTCAAAGTTAAGTTAAAAATCAGTACGAGGAGAATAAGGAGAGTCGAGGAGGCTTGACCCTGACACTGTCGCACAGGCCAAACGGCGTCAAGAAGAGAGAAGACAGCGAGAACCAAACTTCCTAATCCTGCCAACAGTGCTGTCCCACAAACTTAACTGATACCTTCACTTAACTGCGCGCAGGACGATTCCCCCGGCCGCCGCCCGCCGCGCCATGCCAGCCGCGCGACTCGAGTCGCTGTGGCCGCATACCGTACCGGAATGCACCCGCGAACCATACATCATGATCAACTGGAGTCGGCCCGGCGCGGCGCGGCCCGGGAGACATCCCGGTTTACACCAATTTTTTATCCATCTTTCAGGGGGCAGGCCGCCGCAGCTCCGCCGGATCCGACTGTGAGGCCGGCGGCAGCGGGGGCCCGGCTCACTGACCCCTCCGTGACTCGCCGAGTAACTCACTGCGGCCCCGCCCGGCGCCCGCCGCGGCGGCGCCGCCGGGCGGGCCGGGCGGGCCGGTCCGGACTCCGGGACTCGAGAATTCGATAAGATCATTTCGCATTCCCCTACTGGGGGCTGCGAGCCAGGCTGGCGAGCGCGATGAGACCAGGATCCTGATGAGGAGGACAAGGAGGAGAACAAGAGAGAACAGGGATACGACGATGACACAAGGAACAGGACAGGACAGGACAGGACAGGACAGGACAGGAGAGAAGGAGGACAAGGTGGAAGCAACTCTCACTGATCAATGAATGCGCAGAATGGTTTAGCACTTGGCAACTTGAAGGAAGAATCAGTGCCGCATGAGCTAGTAGGCACTTTTTCCCTATCCTTCACCGTCCTTGTCTATAGAAGCTCCAAGAGTTTGATCCACCAACCTTGCTATACAACAGGGCTCACATGAGTTTCGAGGAGAACATGTGAGTTTTCATGTATTTCGATGATCAGTATAGCTCGCCCTGACATCAAAATGGAACCCAGGAGGCGATACTTCACTCGGACATTCTTGGTCTTCTTCAAGATCAGTGAGTTCACCTACAGGCCTCTCTTCCCCTAACGCAAGTGTTTCCCCCCAGTCATGATCTTACAAGTCAACGGCTTGCCGCCTTCCATTCAGTGCAGCGATTCTGTAGAAGACATGCCGGTATCCGCATCCTCCCCTTCCCCGGCCTTGCTGAGGGTTGTGAAGCTCGCCAGCATCTACGCGAGGCAGTCGGAGACTGGGAGGAGCCACCTCAACCTCATCAACCAGCGAGGAAGCGGGTGGAAACGTTACCCTGCCCCCTTAGCTCCCTCACACTTTCTCTTCAGCTACAGTCGCCCGCAGCACAGCAACACCCTTCGACATCCGTCATGGCATGACTTGAAGTTCATCGCGGAGGTTGAAAGAATTCTGCGTTTCTTGTCAGGGTTCTGACCTGCTCTTCTCCAAGTCTTACGCCGAACAGTTCGAATTACATCGAGAGCTGGGTGAGAGGCAGGGCAGGATGTGATGAAGATGATTACAACACAGGAGATCCTTCGAAAGTGAGACGGACCAAGGTTGGGATGGTTGCGAAGAAGGATGTGGATGTCAAGGTTTCTGGTCCCTTCACGTCCAAGATGCAAGGAGGCAATGAAGGTGACACAGAGAGCTTGTGACTGTTGTTGTTCGTACTGCCTTGGATGTTTTCTTTCCTTCTCCGCCTTTATCCTCCCGATTATTGTTAAGTAATTCCATGTTCATGGCTGATAGCATGAAAGATAGCTCCTTGTGCTCTTTTTCTCCTTCCTTCCCCCTCTCCTCCTCCTGACCTTGTTTCATCGTCATGAGCCTTTGTTTCAGGAAAAGGGGACACCGACGAACATGCTAACGTCTCAGTCGTGCAGACTCTCGGTGAGGGGGTAGCGAATCTTTCTACGGGATGTGATAATGTCGCAGGTGCAGAGGAAGCGAACGATGCTGCAGCAGTCGGCTGCCTCGGTCTCCCTTGGATCGCGTCCCCATTCGTCGAGCTGGTGACTTTATCGCTCTTGCCGCCTCTTCTCACCCGCCGCCCAGTGGCGGAGGGTCTGCAAGAGAAACTCCCCGAGGAACAAGGTGAAGCGGCACCTCCACGACGAAGTCACCTACAGGGAAAACACGTTCCCCAAGGTCTCTTCCTCCTCCCCCCCGCCTTGCACTCATTCGCATGCGCAGGCCAAGCGATACTCCTCGGGCGACTGGATCCACATCCTCTTCACCTGGCCGCGTTCCACTGTCCTCCACAGGATCAGATCTCCAGTACTGGTGACCACCTGCTGGACGTTTCTCCTTGCCCTGCTGGACCTCTGGTCGGACAAGGTAGCCAAAGTCAGGATCCTGAAGAACTTTAGCAAGAGTCCTCACTCCATCGTGGGATCCGCAATGTCCCTGCTCCTCGTCTTCCGCACTAACGCGGCCTACACGAGATTCTGGGAGGGAAGATGCTTGTGGGAGACGCTGACGAACAAGGCGAGGGACCTCACGAGAATGCTGGTGGCATACAGGCCCGTCATAGGAGAGAAGACGTGTGAGAGGATGGCGGACCTGATCTGTACCTTTCCTGTCGCCCTCAAGCATCACCTTGAGGGTTTCATGGGGCCTGACCAGGAGGAAGAGCTCGCACGCCTTCTCAACCCCCTCGATCGGCCTGGTGTGCTGCAAGCGGTCAACCGGCCCCTCTACATCGTGCAGGCCATGTCGTCCGTCATCACCAACGACGTCCCTTACCAGTCTGACCGCTGGACCTCGAGGGAACGCCTGGCAGTGCTCGGCATGATTAACGAGCTCGGCAAGTGCGTCGGAGGCTGCGAGCGGATCGTCCAGACGCCAATCCCGTTGCACTACGCGAGGCACACGGGCAGGTTCATGGGACTCTTCTGCCTCACCCTCCCTCTGGTCTTCATCGGGGAAATGGGCCTCCTTGCCGTCCCTGCCGTCGCCTGTGTAGTCTGGTGCCTCTACGGAGTTCAGGTCTTCCTCCTCCCGCCTCTCCTTCTCCCTCCTCTCCCTCCCTCCCTCCTCCTTGCGCTGAGATCATGAGCAGGAGATCGGTCTGCTCATCGAGAACCCCTTCTCTCGCTCCACCGAGGTGATGCCCTTGCTGCTGCCCAGCTCAAGTTGACGAGGCTACAGGGGACGTGGGCCCTCCCGCTGTCGGTCATCGCAGAATCGATCCGCTGTGACGTGTGGGAAGCGATGGATGCGGCACCGGCGCCGCTGACGATGCAGAATGAGAGTGACGCAGGGGAGGAGGGGGAGGCGACTGGAGGGAGGTGAGACAGTTTTTGATCAATCAAGGGGGAAGGAATGTGCTCCTGCTGGTTCCCCTCTGATCTAGCCCACGTCCTCCGCATGCAGACATGCGAGGAAAGATCTCAAGTCAGCACCAGATAGGAGACGAGAGTAAAGTACGATGTGGTAGGAGGAGACGTGGAAGTAGGAGTGGTCAGGGTCAAGCCTTCTCGGTGAGAGTAGGAGTAGTGGAAGTAGTGAAGTTGATGAAAATACTCGTTCATGAAGAATGTTGCAATAAAGATTCTTAAACCTCACTTGGTAAGTCTAAAGAACGACCACAACCACAGAGCTTCTAAAATGTGTAGAGAGAAATCATATACAAAAACATACAATCACCACTGAAAGAAATCAATAACGTAGGCATGCCTTGAATTTGTTCTCAAAGATACAGGCCTTGACCAACACCTTCCATGCGTCTTGAATCCATGGAAATGCAACAGGAAGCTTAATCGACGGCATATTGACTTCCCATGACAAATATTACATCACATCCGCACAGCCATCACCAACTCGTGACCCCATCCTTACTTGAGGTTCAACGTCACTGCAAGACTCGCCTCCCTCGTATCGTTTGCCTTTCCTTTCCTCTCATGGCCCTCAATTCTCCTCGCTGAATTCAATGTCTACTCTCACGAAAGAGCTTGCGAGGCCTCAACTCGTCCTCCCCGTCTTCCTGTCGCTGCTGGCATGGCCGTCAGATCTCTCGACTATGACCTCCAGTCTCACCTCTTGATTTTTCACTCGCTTCCTCCTGGTCAAACGGGTGCTCTGACTATCCTCCTCCTCCTCAAGCTCCTGGCAGTTCTTGATGATCTCCTGCCAAAGGCACACTCGTGACTACGAGGTAGCAGGAGGTCAGGAGGCCTACCTTGAGCTCCTTGTCGATGGAGTCAAGCTCATCTCTCTGCCGTTGCAGCTCCTTATATGCTTTGGCTCTCCAGTACTCGACGATGCCCATCCTTGCACACCTCACTTGCTTGTCCAGCAGCGTCTGGCTCCCGTCCCATGAAATGACCTTGTTCGGTCGGTCCAGTCCCACCACCATCTCGCCTCGAAGCATGGAGCGCGTGCGGTAGCGGATGGCATCATCCGACTGCTCGAAGACGACGAGCCTCCTGAAGAATCGCTCGGCGAAGGAGAGCAGCTTCCTGTCTGTCTCTGCATCACGAGACTTGTTGAGGACGATGAAGCTGTCGGCTCGTCCCAGGGCCCCGCGAGACTCCTCGACGTCCTCGGGCAACCTGTCCTGCTCTACCAGGCAAGCGCTCTTGACTCGACACTTGGACTGACGGCAGATGCCGTCCATCTGCTCATCCAAGTCTCCATCGCTCTGAAAGATGACGGAGTTGAGGTCCTCGCCGAAAGCTGTCGACAAGGCCGTCTGAATGTCTGCTGCCCGAGGATGGTCGATGGAGAACAAGGAGGAAATACACCCTAAAGCGTCCTTGCAGCTCGCAGGAATCTTGACATCTGTGACCTCCGTCTTGTACTGAAGATCGTCATACTTGTTCTTGAAGTCCTTGAACCGCTCGGTCAGCTCTGCATTGTGATTCCTGATGCCTGTTTGAAACCTCTCACAGTCTCGCTTCAGCTTCCCCAAGTCCGAAGTTGCTGCGATATCGACGTAGTAAGATTGGATAGCAGGAGAGACACCCTCTCGCTTGAGGAGCCTTGCAATAGCGTTCTCGATGTTTTGATGGCATATGGATGTTTGTACCTCGACCCTGAGCTTCTCCTCTTCTTCTGTGTCGTCTTCGATAATCACCGGCTGTTCCTCGAAGGCGATGTTGGCTCTGCTCGCCTCCTGCACCTCCTCGTTCTCGTTGTCATTGATTGCAGTGTCATCGTGCACGCCAGCAGATGCAGCAGGAAGCGTCACGTTCATCGTTCGCTGATCCAACGACCTTATGGCAATGTTGCTCTGCACGTTAAACACAAGCGTACAAGCGCATAACTCCTGCTGCTCTTGTCTCTGAGGCACGAGCGTGAAGGTTCCTTTGACCGTGGGATGACGAGCGTTGAGGGTTACCGCATTGGTCTCTATCCGGACGAGATGGTCCTCCAGCACCCGTGCCACCACTGTAGCCTCCCACTCGCTCGTGGGATGATAGTTTGTCTTTCGAGACGCCCGGTCACATGCAGCGAGCGTGAAGCCACACTGAAGAGGGTCGTCAGTCGCAGGAGCATGAAGCTGCAAGTCCAGCTGCTCTACAGGTCCTGTAGCAATGGCGTGAGATACAAGCGGACAATCATGTCAAGCAGACAGTGTCTCTTACCTGACTTCACCTCCACGTTACAAGGCTTGGAAGCGATCGGAGGTCCTGCATACGAGGGTCTCGAGTCGACAAACTCAGCCGAGACCTGATGACTCCCGATCTCGCTGAGAGAGAAGGTGACGTGTACGCAGTTGCCGTCGAAGTTCTTGTACGACATGGGTATCATCTGCTTTTCACGGTACAGCCTCACATCCGGCATGGTACTCGTAGACCAGTCGTCGAGCTTTCTTTGGTCTTCGGTGTGGAGTTGGATCAAAGCTTCGAAGTCTGCTGCTGCAAGAGCTGAGCCTTGTGCGTACTCAAGATGTTTCTGTCGGTCTTTCACCGTCATCGCGATCTGAATGACGGAGTTCCTAGCAGTTGCGATGACATTGAAGGTGAACATCTGTACTCGTTTTGACAAGATTTTAGGAAAATACTCTCCTGCTGGAAGGGCTGGAATTGTGCTGAGCTTGAAAGCATCCCCCCTTGACTCATCTGATACTTTCTCAAGCTCCCTGCTCTGTTTGCCTACCTGCAGCATCAGCGGCTGATCCCATGCAGCTGACAAGTTGTTGTCCACACTGTCTGTAACGATGAACCTGATGTCACATTCGTACTCCGCCATGCTGGGGACTGAGAGGTTGACGAACGCTTGGCAGTCTGGCTGTACGCATATCTTGCACGGATCACCAGCTATCAGGTCCAAGTCCAGCTCGATGGGCTTCAAGTTGTAAGACTTTGTGCCACCTATACCTGTTTTCACGTTGAGCTTCAGCCCAAGCTTGAGAGTGCCCTTGGAGGGTTTACAGCGAATGAAAGCATTCCTTACAGTGATCTTAGAGCCTTTGATCGTGATGTTCCCAAGGGCATCTTTGCCTTCTACCACTTTGCGGTAGTTGTCATATAAAGTGACCGGAACCTCAAACCCATCTTCGCACGTGAAACTGAAGGCAAACTCATCATCCAAAGAAGGTTGGATGGGCGGGAAAACCACATATCCATCTCGATCCACTATGACTCCTTCCAACGTGAACAAGTCTCCTGCTTTGATATCAGAGATGCCTTGTGGTAGAGAAATCTTCAGCTTCTCAGGCTCTCCGGGGGTCACCAGGACATCAAGTTGGTACTGAAACAGTCGCGTCTCCTCTTTCTTCGTCTGCTTCGAGCCTGCACAGGAGAAGACCGAGATGGTCTGCTTGGAATTAGATCGTACGTACAACGGAGGCAGCGCAAAGACTTGATCCCGACCGGCTTCATAGACTGGCAGCTGTGCATTCATCCAGCTCATTTCTACTTTCAAGTTTGACCTGCCGTCCGCAAAGTGCTGGCAGGGCTGGTTTGTCTCGTCAGCAGCCACAAGGTACAAGTCTGAGATCTTGTCGTTGTGCCGTGCGTTGAACGACACTGCTGCATTGTTGAGAGCCAACTCGACTCCTGATTGGAAGAGCTTCATGCGCCTCGGAGTTCCGCTCGGCTTCAGGGGACGTGAGAACCTCTGATGCAAGATCGTCGTCTCGGTCTCGTGGATGACATCTAAAGTCGCTTGAAGGCTCCGGGGAAACTCGTCGGAGTTGCAGAAGAACACATTGTCTGCCATCACATCAAGATCCAAAGTGTGCCTGAGGGAATCGTGAAACACAAGGCAACGACCCGAGATGTCTGACAGCTTGACGAGATCACCGGCCACTGAATCCATTTGTAAAAGTAAGCGAGGATGATCACTGGTCTCCGAGAAATATTCAACCAAGATTCCAGTTTCATGTACATGATTGAGAATAGACTTGACCCTTCCGAATTTTCTAACCTTCTGCCGCGATCGTCGGGAATCTCCTACTGAAATTTCTGCACCAGAATTCAAAATGACACAATCTCCTGTTTGGAAAAAGCCATGCTCCCTGTGAAATACCCCGACCGGTGCGCCTTGCTTGAGTATCATTTCTCTCCATCGACCCATGTCTGCTTCACTAACTACCGTCTGAGCTGTTGCCGTATCATTCGAGAACAAAGAGCTCGCACACGAGCAGGTCAGGCGACATCTCCCTTTCCGTATCTTGTTTTCATCCGACTGGCTATCGCCGTGAAGCAGGAGGTCCGGGCTCATCACCACGAGCTTGCCTTGGTTTCCGTCGCACATGTTTCCGCTCGCGTCTTGAATGCTGACGTCGACTGGCCCGAGCTGTTGGTAGTTGATATACTCCTCCCAGTCAGCGTCGCACTGTATACACGATGGCTGCCCATGCTGGACTTTGATCGAGATATTGTGCTCAACGACCTTCTGCTGATGAATGTCTGTGATGACTATGCGAGCAGGATACGTCCCGACGCCCCCATGAAGCACGCAGAGGTCTTGGATCCTGATGCTCCCAGCGTACTCAGGCGTGAAGGATAGCGAGACATCTAGAGCCCGAGCCTCGTCTACCAGAATGTCAAGCGTGTGGACGCCGAGTTGGAGATCGATGCTATTGTTGTATTTGTCGTGCACCTGTACTTCTAAGGAGGTCGTTTGCCCGAGCTCACATTGGATGATCGGAGTGTCTGGTCTGAGCGATACCTTGTGCATCTCTGCTGGGGTGATGTAGAACGTCGCGGGCTCGCACGTGAGCGGCGTCTGACCTGCAGCTGGCTCAAGGGATATCGTATACCGGCCTGCGACAGTCGCGAGCTTCTTCACTATCTTATCAGGATACGACAGATGCCCATTGGACACTTCGAAGCTTTCTGAGCAATCTTGTGACGCCACTGTGACCTTGAAGATCGGGATGTTTGTTTGAATGACTTCGTTGTTTGAGTTCTTGCAGACAACCCTTGTAAGCGGTAACATGCCAGCCTTCACGATGTGGTTGCGGAACTCGATAGCGACTGATCTGACTATCTGCTTCTCATTCTTTGCTCTGGTAGCCTCGAACTCTTTGTTGCTGAGGGGCCTCATGGAGTAGTTTTGTATTCTGAAGCGATTATGCTTCGTCATGCTGTTGTCTGAAGCCAATAGAAGAAGCTCGACCTCCCCTGACGGCAAGTTCAAGTCAAAGTGCTTATCTTGCAAGAACCTCTCGATCCTTCCTATATGACTTTCAATCTTTGCTCTCTCCTTTGTTTCTTTGTACAGCTCGACAAATTCACCCACCTTATACTCATTGTCGCAGAATATGATCTTGTCGTGCTGAGACATTCCTTCAGCATCTATGTACTTTGGGTTTTCGTCTTCGAAGGAGACCTCTGCATCAAACTTGAGGTGACATTCTTTGAGCCAGAAATCGTATGCTTTTGCAAGGTCCTTCGAGTCAAGTGCATCTTGTAATTTTCTCATTTTGGTTTTGCCCATGTTGAATGACCATTTGCTTGCCTCTGGCTCGATCCCTCGGTCTACAAAGAGAATGCCGAAAGTCCTTGCATAGCATCGCTGCGGAGCAAGCGTCTTCTCTTCCTCACGGTATCTCATGAAGCCAGGAACATACTGCTCCCCTGGAAGCCATCGTCCCATCCAGAACACCATGAAGCGGCGATCCAACGAGGTTGAGTGCCCATGCAGCTCGTCAACGTACGGGACTGTGTCCTTGTTGCCCTGGTTCGGGAAATAGAATATCGCCCCCGTCGCGATCGAGCGCTTGGTGGGGTCTGCATGGTCGGGGATCTCGACGTAGATGGGGAAGCAGTCCTTGGCGTCGTCGCTCAGCACTCGGTCAAGGCAGCACGTCGAGTCTGCAAGTCGATGCGGAGGGGCCGAGCTAGCAGAGCCTTGATGGATCACCTCGAACTCCAGGTCAATCTGCTCCGACATAGAGCCAGACTGGTCTCTACATTGCTTCAGCAACTTCTTCAAGCGGCTCATATCTTCATGAAACCTGTGTTCCCTCTGTGGTTTACGACCCGTTCGCTTCCCATCTACAATCGGCTGATCTATCAGCCTCAGCACCTGGTCTACAAACCTCTTCGCGCCTGCCTGCTCTCCTTCAAGGTACATGTAGTACATCGCTCGGATGTTGCTCAGGCAGTGCCTGAGAGCTGCCGCAGAGAAAGCTCCATCGCTGGTAAAGAAATCAATCTTGAAGCCTTCTATGTCGATCTTGCAGAAGCTCGACGCGACGTCTTCGCCCTCCTGGAGAGACCTGATGCATCTAATTGCTTTCCAAGCCGATAAGGTTGAGTCTTCCACTACTTGCACAGTTCTGCTGTCTCGCGTCTTACTGCTCACAACATGTCTTGTCCCAAGGGCATTACAAGCATTTTTGGCCCCCACGCCATATCGAGAGAAGGTACCGCTCAGATATCTCCTGAACGATGTGCAACCCTCGTCGTACAGCTCCTGCGTAGATGCTCGCTTTGACCCATACTGAAGCATTTCCTTGGGGTCTGAGCAGCCTATTCCATTGTCCACAAGATGAAAAGTGCCCCTTTGGAAGTTGAGTGTAACTCTGATAGTTTTGTTCTTGTCGTATTGGTTGCAGAGTACATGTTGTATCGAGTTATCAAAAAGCTCCCCGATCGCTGTCAAGAAAGAGTAATTACTGGTCGAACTTTCTAACATGCGCCCTTTATCAGGTGTGGTATCTTCCACTGTGACACACTTGAAGGTAGAGAGGGTGTCTGCCAATGATCACATCAGTTCTTGACATGTCTCAGCTCCGGCATTCACCTTTAGCGGGCAGCAGCAGAAGTTTGTACGGTCCGGCATTGGAGTCAAACTGGAGCGAAGAGACTTCCATGAGGGTAATAGCATTGTAAAGCTTGAGGCCCTGGTACAGGACATGCTTGTCAGTTGAGATAGCGCATCATGGAAGGATGCGACACCTTGACCGACAGGTTGAGCTCGTCAGTCAAGTGCTTTACGAGGCTCTCTACGGCTTGGAAGGTGTTGATCTCTTGGATGCTCAGGCGGGTGGGAGGTCTGGGGCCACGTGGTCAGGTAAATCAAACATCAGCATACTTCTGTTACCTTGCGGTTCCATCGGTGGTAGGAGGTAATACTTTATCATCGATGTGTATCTCAACAGGCTCAGCCATCTGTTGACGGTTCAGCTCTTTTTCCTCATCCTCTGTGTATTGATAGATGCGTTGATGAAAAGAAGGAGAAGCGCGAGCCGAGGGGGAAGGGAAGGTGGATAGGAATGAAGAATGTGAGGGGAGCGAGGGGAGGGAGAAGAGAGGAGAAGAATCCGCAAGCGGAAGGGAGGGAGAAGAATGGAAGGTTCCAGGATGAAGAAGTTTTTTGTGGCGGGCGGGAGGGAGGAAAGCTAAAAGTTGAGATAATGACAGTAGAGGGAGAAAGAAATGGAGAGAGGAGCGGGGAGGAGCGGGGAGGAGCGGGTAGGAGCGGGGAGGAGCGGGGAGGAGCAGGGAGGAGCGGGGAGGAGCGGGGAGGAGCGGGGAGGAGCAGGGAGGAGCGGGGAGGAGTAGGGAGGAGCGGGGAGGAGCGGGGAGGAGCAGGGAGGAGTGGGGAGGAGCGGGGAGGAGCGGGGAGGAGCGGGGAGGAGCGGGGAGGAGCGGGGAGGAGCGGGGAGGAGCGGGGAGGAGCGGGGAGGAGCGGGGAGGAGCGGGGAGGAGCGGGGAGGAGCGGGGAGGAGCGGGGAGGAGCGGGGAGGAGCGGGGTAAGTGGAGCAGGCTCAGTGGGGAGAGAGGTGAGCTCGAGGGGGTTAAGAGAAGCAAGAAGGACTGAGCAGGCTCGCCTCAGAACTTTCTCCTATTTAACTAATAGTTAATCCTATTTGACTAATAATTTCTCCTATTCGCCCGTTACACGGACAGACCCACCTGCAGACCCACAAACTGAGGTTGGACTGAGTGGGGACGAGGGGTCACTCCTTGCTGGGTTGTGGGGGGGATGAGGGACGAAAGTTGGAGGTCGGCATGGAAGTTGGCACCCAGTGTTGGTACCGGCCGCAGGTAACCCCCACCCCCTTCGAAATAACCCCCTGTCATAATTCTGCATGTGACCCCTATCTAAAAAGTTAAATTCATAGTACCCCCATGGGTATTTTGGAGCATTCCCGTTGACTACCCCCGTCTATAACACCCCTACCCCCTATTCAAGAATTCGCAACAGAAACCGCCCAAGAATGTTGTCTTTCGCTCCCGCTGCTCTCGCATGCTTGCCATCGCGATCATAATTTCTCCTCTCCCTTGTCCTTTCTTCTCAGCCGACCCAATCTTTCCCGTCCTTGCATATCTGCTTCCTTGATCCTACTTCTCTACCTTCCCCAACGACTCGACTCGCCCTCATCCCTCAAATTTCAATCCCTTGCTACCAGCCCCCCAGTCTTGTCCATTGCTCGTCCTTGTACTTGTTTAACTCTTTATTTCTATTGCTAATCTCTCCTGTCCTCCCCCCTATCTGCCCTTGCATCTGTTGGAGAGCACTGAGCACTGAACCTGCTCCACGAGCCTTATCCGGCATTTCCGTCCCCTGCTTTACCCTCAATCAACTCACAATTGTTGCCTCCTACTTTTCTTTCCCTGCCTCTTCACCTGATCCTCCTGTTGACAACTTGTTCCCCTCGGGCTGAAGTTTTGTTCAGATGGGATGCTCATCTTCTTCGAACGCGAAGGCTGTACAGGAGCCTGTGAAACCTCCTGTAGCAGATGCAAAACCCGCGCAGACAAGCAGCGCACCACCAAAGAAGGAGGAAACTCCCACGCCTGTTGAGAAACCTGTGGAGGAGCAACCAAAGGTGGTGGAAGCATTGGAGAAGAAAGAGAAGGAGGAGGAGAAGGAGAAGGAGAAGGAGAAGGAAGAGAAAAGGAGCAGGAGAAGGAGAAGGAGGAGAAAGAGAAGGAGACGCAAGGGAACGCGAAGAATGAATTCGAGCCATTGCCAGTTCCAACTGAGGAGGTGACGGAGCATCGAGAGCGTCCCAACCTGGTGTGGGCAAAGAATCCCATGGCTGAAGGTGAGGAGGAGAAAGAACAAACGGGAGGCGAAGCTCCTGCCGAAGGGGAGAAAATGATCAGTTTCAACCCCATCCTCCTTCCCGTTCCACCTGCGGAAGGAGGATCAGCAGTACAGCTCTACTGCCCTCTCACCTCTGTTGAGGAGCTGTCCGGATTGAGCGTCCTCGTGCTTTTGAGGGAGAATAAGATCCCGCACGACTTGAAGAAGGAAAGCATCGCTGAACCTGAGGTAAGGAAAGGAGAGGAGAGGAGAGGAGAGGAGAGGAGAGGAGAGGAGAGGAGAGTCTTGCTGAGCGCATGGAGCAGAGAAAGATGCCCGTCTACCTCGATGACGGAGGGCTTCACTTGTGGTGCTTCCGTCTCTCCCCTTTCCGCCTCCTCCTCCTGACTTGCTTTCCTCAGGGAAGCCAACGCTGCTCTGCGCTACATCTGCACCAAGGAGGAGCTGACTGGCTGGTACCCTGCCGATGTCCAGAAGAGAGCGATCTGCGACAATGCGCTCGAGTTCAACGGGAACGTGCTGATGCCAATGATGGCAGCTGCGCTGGAGAGCTACAAGAAGGGAGAAGAGCGGGCGGCAGAAGCTGTGAAGCAGGACGAAGAAAAGTTCCTCAGCGACGTGTGGCCTGCATTGAATCATCTGATCCAGAGTGGGGAAGGACCCCTGCTGGTACGTTCTCCCACCTTCCACCTCCCTCCCTCCTCGCTGCTCCTCGCTGCTCCTCCTGCTCCTGCTCCTCCTCCCTCCTCCCTCATCATCGCTCCTCATCGCTCCTCCCTCCTCCCTCCTCCCCCCTCCCCCCTCCTTCCTCGTCTCCCCCTCTTCCTCCTCTCAATTCAACTTCCCTCACTGACTCGGGCCGCGCAGGGCGGTGCGGCACCCAGCATCGCCGACCTCGCCGTCTTCCCGCACATGCTCGTCGTTACCCGCAAACTACCAGAGCACTTCGTGTCGCAGCACGAGGGAGTGAAGAGCTACCTCGAGGCTCTGCACGCAGCCCTCCCCTCCTTGGGATGAAAACCCATGAAGGAGGCTGAGAGCTGGGTGTAGGGAGGAGTATGATCTTAAATTTTCCATTCGAATAAATAATTGTTTTGCTGTCAGTCGTCCTTGAATCCCCTTGGTG